>NW_023416364.1:145000-413809 GCF_014108235.1 Myotis myotis
GCGGTCGAACGACCCTTTCACAGGGGTCGCCTAAGACCATCCTGCATATCAGATATTGACATGACGATTCATCACAGTAGAAACATTACAGTTATGAAGTAGCAACAAAAATAATTGTATGGTTGGGTCACAACATGAGGAACTGTATTTAAAGGGCCAGAAGGTTGAGAACCACTGCGGAGGCTTCAGGGGAGAATCCATTTCTCGGCCTTTTCTAGTTTCTAGAGAGGGCATGTGCGTCCACAGACTCAGGGCTCCTTTCTTTACCTTCTGAGCCATCCGTGATCAGCTGTGTTTTCCTTATGACCAGCTGAGTCTTTCTCTGACTTCTGCTTTTGTCATCTCTTCTCCTTTGCTGACTCTGACTCTCCCGCCTCCCTCTTTCACTTGGAAGAGCCCTTGTTATTACTTTAGGCCCGCCCAGATAATCCGGGAGACTCTCCCGCTCTCGACATCCTTAACGTGTTACCTCTACAAAGTCCTTTTTGCCACTTAAGGTCACATAGTCACAGGTTACAGGGATTAGAACAGTGATGGTGAACCTATGACACGCGTGTCAGAGGCGACACGCGAACTCATTTTTTGGGTTGATTTTTCTTTGTTAAATGGCATTTAAATATATAAAATAAATATCAAAAATATAAGTCTTTGTTCTACTATGGTTGCAAAGATCAAAAAATTTCTATATGTGACACGGCACCAGAGTTAAGTTAGGGTTTTTTAAAATGCTGACACGCCGAGCTCAAAAGGTTCGCCATCACTGGATTAGAATATGGACATCTCGGGGAGAGGGGGACGCATTGTTCTGTCTACCGCATGGTCTATAATGATCCAATCAGTCAGTCTGTTCAGCTCTCAATAGCACCCTCAGCTGCCGTTTAGAAGCTGAATCTTGATTCATACACACCAAACTTTTTTTAAAATATATTTTTATTGATTTCAGAGAGGAAGGGAGAGGGAGAGAGAGATAGAAACATCAATGATGAGAGAGAATCATTGATCGGCTGCCTCCTGCACACCCTCCACTGGGGATCGAGCCTGCAACCGGGGCATGTGCCCTTGACTGGAATCGAACCTGGGACCCTTCAGTGCGCAGGCCAATGCTCTATCCACTGAGCCACACCGGCTAGGGCCACGCCAAACTTTTGACTGCTTCTTGGTAGTTCCGTGGCTTAGTGGGTGTTGGCTGCTTGATTGGTTTTCCTTCGTCTTTCATGGAAACTCACCAGAGTCAGGCCCAACCAGGATAATTTTATGATCTTGGCCCCATGGATTCTGTTGCCCTGGTAATCTTGATTACAGATAATTGTAAGTCAGGTGGCCGATAGGGTCCCTGGAAGAGAGCTCTGTAAAATTCCCCATAAGGTCAAGAAAGGATGTAGGTATCTGATAACATTCATCCACTCAACAAATATTTCTTTTCTTTTTTTTTAAATTTTATTTTTATTTTTATTGATTTCAGAAAGGAAGGGAGAGGGAGAGAGAGATAGAAACATCAATGATGAGAGAGAATCATTGATCGGCTGCCTCCTGCACACCCCCTACTGGGGATCAAGCCCACAACCCGGGCATGTGCCCTTGACCGGAATCGAACCTGGGACCCTTCAGTCCGCAGGCCGACGCTCTAACCACTGAGCCAAACCAGCTAGGGTGCAACAAATATTTCTTGAGTGCCTGCTAAGTGCCAGGCACGGTTCTAGGTAGGTGTGGAGGACACAGCGGTGGACAAGACAAGGGCCCTGCTGTCCTGTAATTTATATTCTCCTGGAGAGACAGGTAATAAGCCAGGTGAAAGCTGAAGGAAGAATTTGTTCAGAAAAACTCACCCAGGATCCAGCACAGAAAGACGAAAAGATAGGAAATATGGAAGGGTGCTTAAGAGACACTGCAGATACAGTGAGTGTAAGTATATATCAAGTAAGAGCTTAAGAAGAAAGAGAGTGGGGACAGGGGTAATGTGTGACACCATAGGACCTGGTAATATTCTGGAACCAACGAAAGAACAAATCTACAGATTCAAGGATGTCTTAGAATCCAGAACAGGGAAAACTGGCAATGTAGAATTCTGTAATCAGTGACAATATCATTCACAGACCAGGGAGCAGAATAGACATGGTCTGGCGAAGGAAAACATAGAATGAGACAAGGGGTCTCGCCAAAGGCTTGCGTCTTGTATGACTCGACACGTGACTTCAACAGAACCTAGAGACGCTGTTTCTAAATGTTCACTCTCATTTCTTGAACCCATCACATCAGAGACTGATAACCATCCTTGAACTTGTACCAGTTCATAGTACCAGTCTGTATAGACATAAAAATATATTTGATAAAGTTCAGCATCTACATTTATGTTAAAAACTCTTGGAGAGCCGGGAATAAAAGGAAGTTCCCCAGATTTGAAAAAGGGCAATTATAAAACACCTACAGCAAACATCATATATATATATATATATATATATATATATATATATATATATATATATTAATATATTTTATTGATTTTTTACAGAGAGGAAGAGAGAGGGATAGAGAGTCAGAAACATTGATGAGAGAGAAACATCGATCAGCTGCCTCCTGCACATCTCCTACTGGGGATGTGCCCGCAACCCAGGTACATGCCCTTGACCGGAATCGAACCTGGGACCCTTCAGTCCACAGGCCGATGCTCTATCCACTGAGCCAAACCAGTTTCGGCGCAAACATCATATTTGATAGCGAAACTTACAAAAATTACTTTTGAGATCAGTAGCAACATAAGGATGTCCAAATAGCATGACTTCTATTTGACATTGTACTGGAGAATTTATCCAATGCCATATGGCAAGGAAAAGAAAAATAAAATAAAGATTGGAGATGAAGACATGAAGTTGTCATTATTTTAGATGGTATATTTGTATACATAGAAGATCCAAAAGAATCTAATGCTAACTTATAATTCACAAGGTATTTTAACAATGTGACTGTATACAAAATTAATATGCACAGTTAATGATATTTCCCTGTATTAGCGTATTAGCAGTCACTATCCTATTAATAAAAGGCTAATATGCAAATTGACAAAACGCCAAATGACCGGTCACTGGGGGCAGATGCTCAACGCAGCCTCTCCTGCCTCCATGGCAGCACTAAGGATGTCTGACTGATGGCAGGCTTAAGCCGAGGGCTCCTGGACTGTGAGAGGGCACAGGCCAGGCTGAGGGAACCCATCCCCCACCCCCATATTGCACAAATTTCATGCACTGGCCCTCTAGTTAGAAAATACAAGAGAAGAAAAGACATTTATAACAGCCAAAAGAAGTAGCTAAAAAGAAATCTAGCAAAAGTGTACAAAACTCCTATGGAGTAAATTATAAATGTTGTTGATACCAAAGAAGAATTTAATAAATGTAGAGCTATACCATATTCATGGATTGGAAGGGTTAGTGTTGTAAAAGGTCAGATCTCCAAATAGATTTATAGATTCAATGTAATCCCAGTCGAAGTACTCAAAGCTTTTTTTAAAAAATGTATGGGACTGACTAGCATCTCCTAAGCTTTATAGGGAAGTGCAATGAAACAGTAAGACTAAGATTGACTTAAAAGAAGAGCAATGTAGAAGGATTTGCTCTACCAGTTATCAAGATTTATTATACAATTCTTGTAATTGGTGCAGGGCAAATCCAATGGATCAGCAGGACAGGATAGAGATTCCTAAAAGAGACTTATGTGCACACTTGATATTTGACTCCAGGAAATGGGAAAAGGAGGATAGTGTGGGTACCCTCACACTCCAAACCCCTAAAACTAATTCCAGATGGGTCAAAGGTCTAAATGTGGGGAGGTGAGGGAGAACTTCTCAAGTTATAGAAATCTCTACTTATAAAAGAAAAGGTTGATATATCTCATAATTTTAAAGTTAATAACATCTGTCAAAAGAACCAAAAAGGGTGTGCAAAGTCAGTCTAGAAAATGGAGGTTATTGGCTACACATACAGCTGACAAGGGACTCGTATCAAAACCACATAAGGCACTGCTACAAATCATTAAAGAGTAAGCACAATTTCTTTTTAAAGAGATGCCAAAGAATTTGAGCTGACACAGCACACAATAAGGAACTCCAATGTCCAATAAATGTAGGAGTTACTCATCACTCATGAGTCATCAGAGAAAGGAAAAGGAGAATCGTGAGATACCATCAAACACTCATTGGATTTTCAAAAATCAGTGTCCGAAAATACCAAGTGCTGGGGGACAGTGGAAAGCAGTGGGAACTCTTACAAACGGTTGGTGAGAGTATACATTGTCATGTGTAGTTTGGAAAGTGTTCCTTCTATTATTTACTAGAGGCCCGGTGCATGAAATTCGTGCATGGGTACGGTCCCTAGCCTGCAGCCAGCCCCACCCCCCCACCCCCAGTTTCCCGTTCGCTGTCAGGTGATTGGAGCCTGCTGGCTGGGAACCGAGAGGTGAGCCGTCTGTCCGCTCACCAGCCCTGCCCCCGCCACGGGTTGCCCTCTGTGTGGGGGCCATTAGGGTCAATTTGCATATTACCCTTTTATTATGTAGGATTACATCAGAAGATAGACATGCCCTGAGGTCTAGGGTTGCATCCGCTCGGCACAGTCCCCAGAAGCGGTCTTTGGGATCCAGGAGGTTATAATTGGGCATCGCGTTCAGTTAACTTTGTAGAAGGATGGAGGACAGGAAGCAACAGCATCTTAGCATGAGAGCGTCGAACACATCTTTGCGGAGTGACCAGGGCTGCTGCTCAGCACCTCCAGGTGGCTGGTACTACATGAGTGGGCAGGTGTTGCCCACCCTGCCTGACTGGCTGAGGGAAGCTTCATACACAAGAGGAACCCTCTCTCTCTCTCTCTCTCTCTCTCTCTCTCTCTCTCTCTCCTCCTGTGTGTGTTTTAATCCTTACCCAAGGATATTTCCCATGGATTTTTTATAGAGAGTAGTAGGGAGGGAGAGACAGAGGGAGAGAAACATCGATGTGAGAGAGACACGTCGGTTGGTTACCTCCCACACATGCCCCAACCAGAGCCAGGATGGAGCCTGCACCTGAGGTATGTGCCCTTGACCGCAATTGAACCTGCCGCCCTCCAGGCCACGGGCCAATGCTGTGTCCACTGAGCCAGAAGGGCTTGGCGAGGAGCTACCCCTTGAGGGTAGCTTCCAAGCCCCACCAGGAGCATACTCAGTCCTAAGAAACACCCCGCAGAGAAATCAAGGTTTCTATTCAGTCTCCGTCACATAGGCCCGTGGGACCCATGGACCCACTCACAATCCTTTCCGGGGTCATTTTCATAGTGAACATTGCTGCCTGGGAACACAGCTAGCATTCCATATGTACCTTAATCCAGTTTGTTTCCATGGAAACAGTGGTTGGAAGAAAGTTTTAACCAAAGTCATGTTCCAATAGAAAGCAGGTTTGTCTGTCAGTGTTTTCTCCCAGCAACTGCACTTCTGAGATATATATCCGGGAACCAGGATTCATGTAAGAAAAGGTGGACAGAAGCATTATTCATGCAACCAGCTTCAAAGTGGAAATAACCAAATGTCCATCAATATTGAGTGAATACATACATCGAGGTATATGTGTATAATGAAATAGTATACAACAGCCAAAAAAATGAACGAGCCACAATTATACACAGCAACAAGGATGCATTTGACATGTGAAGGTGGCAAGCAGACGATATAGGTCAGTGGTTCTCAACCTCGGCTGCACATGAGAATCACCTGGGAATCTTTTTAAAATCCTGATTTCTGGGCCTCATCCTCCGGAAATTCTGTTTCTTTGTGATGGGGTGGGGCCGCAACGTTAGTAACAAAGAAACAGAATTTCCTGAGGACGAGGCCCAGGAATCAGGATTTTAAAAAGATTCCCAGGTGATTCTCATGTGCAGCCAAGGTTGAGAACCACTGATATAGGTAGCATTTTTTTCATTTACATAAAATTCAAAATCAGGCCAAATCAAACTTTTGATAAGACAAAAAAGAAAAGTTAAAAAAATGAATTTCACTTAAGGAAACAAAATAATGACCTCCCCCCTCCTCCCAAAGATGCCAACGTTCTAATCCCCGGAACCTGTGAGTGGCAAAACACTGCCGATGTGATTAAGGGTTTTGAAATGGGGAGAGCATCCTGGATTCCCTGGGTGGGTCCAATGCCGTCACACGAGACAAGCAGGGAGGACGTGACGATGGAGAGAGGAGGTGTAACAACAGAAGTCGAGGGTGGAGTGGTCACGAGCCCAGGGATCCCCGAGCTCAGGAACCCAGCCGCTAGCAGCTGGAAAAGGCCGGGAGCAAGTCCTCCCTCGGAGCCTCCAGAGGGAACACAGCCCAGCGGACACCTTATTTTCTAACCCAGTGAAACTGATCTCAGACTTCTGACCCCAGGCAGGGACTCGGCAGTACTTCCTTACAGCAGCAACAGGAACTGACACAGGCAAGAGAGGGGCACCGCTGTGAAGAGGAAGGTGGTAGTGATGAGAAGGGGACAGTTACAGTGTTGTCCTCGAATTCTTGACCTGGGTGGTGGCCCAAGGATGTTCACTTAAAAAAATTATATAAATACATACACATACATACTAGGGGCCCAGTGCACGAATTTGTGCACCTGGAAGGGAACTGTGGGCCACGGAGTGATTGGGGCCAGTGCCAGCAGCGGTTTCGAGCAGGGCTGGCACTGTCAGCGAGTGCCAGTGGCAGCTGCCGGTCCTGGTCACCCCTCAGGAGCAGGGGGAGGTGGAGAAGCCCTGAGGGGCAATTAGGGCCGGTGCTGGGCGTCGGCAGTGGGTGTGAGCGGGGCTGGCGCTGGCAGCCAGTGTGAGAGCTGGGTAGGACTGTGGCACCTGGGAGCAAAGAGCTTTCAGTAACCACCAGAGGCTTGCCCTGATGACAGCGACCCGTGTCCCGCCTTGGTCTGGCGCCCCCACTCACGGCTCCACCATCTTGCGGCAGCCAATGCCTGCCATGTTCCGTGCTCTGCCACCTACTGCCGATGCCTGCCATGTTCTGTGCACGCCCCCTGGTGGTCAGCGCATGTCATAGCGATTCCTTGTTTGGTTTCACGCATACAGAAGGCCAAGAGGCATATGACAACATGCTCAAAATCACCCATCATTCCAGAGATGCAAATCAAAACCACAATGAGATACCACCTCACACCTGTCGGAATGGATATCATCAACAAATCAACAAACGACAAGTACTGGAGTGGATGCGGAGAAAAAGGAACCCTCTTGCACTGCTGGTGGGAATGCAGACTGGTGCAGCCACTGTGGAAGACAGTATGGAGAGAGAAACATCAATGATGAGAGAGAATCATCAATCGGCTGCCTCCCCCATCCCCTCTCTGGGGATCCAGCTTGCAACCTAGGCATGCGCCCTTGACCGGCACTGAACCCGGGACCCCCTCAGTCCGCAGGCCAATGCTCTATCCACTGAGCCAAACCAGCCAGGGCCAAATGTCTCCTTCCTATGAAGGCACCAGTCCTATTGGATGAGGCCCACCCTCAGGACCTCGTTTTAGCTCGAGGTCCTGCGAGGTCACGGTCTGAAGTCTTGGGGATTAGCTCTTCAACACATAGATTCTGTGGGACACAGGCCACCTATACTAGCGCACAGCCTTAAGCAAGTCACGAGTTTGTGTCGTCCGGCAAGCTTCGTTGAGCACCTATTCCGTGTCAGGCAAAAAAAAAAAAAAGACAAAGGTTGGCCCTCCTGGAGCTTCCAGCTTAGCTGGGAGACAGCACACCCCACGTCAGTGAGGATGAACAGGGCAACGAGAGCAGCAGGGAAGCCGGGATCAGCACAACAGATCTGGGACTCCAATGGCTGCAGGGCTGGCTCTCGCCACCTCGGCCTCTCGTCTCCACTCCGTCTACTGGCCTCACTGCCCCAGGATGCTCGGTGCGGCGGGGGCTGTGACAGCCCAAGTCCCGGGGGCCTTCCCCCCCAGCTCACGGGTTTTCCCCAAATCCAGGGAAAGGGTGCAGGCTGGCTCCGCCTGGGTCCCATGTCCTCCTGGCGGCCAGTCACTGTGACTGTGCAGGGCTGGGTGGGTCCTGGGCCGGCAGGGTGGCCTGTTGTGGTTGGAAGCCAGATCCACGTGGAAGGTGGGGGGCTGTCTGCAGAAGGGTAGAGCTGGGGGGAGGGGCTGGGGCCCCCAGGGTGGCAGGTGCCAGCCCCATGCAGCCACTCAGCTCCCACGCGCCTCCTTCCTTGGTCTCGCGGCCTCTCCCACATCCAGCCCACACCCAGGCACCACCCTCCTTCCTCCAGATCCAGGAGTGGGAGGCCCGGCTCTCTGCCTGCGGTAAGGATCCCAGGGCCCCAGGGGTCGTCATGGACCAGAAGGCCAAGACCCGGAAAAGGATCAAGATCGTGGAAAGCCAGCTGGACAGGGTGAGGGCCAGCCTCCTGGCTCTTTCCAGGCCTGACCTCTGGGGTTGGGGGAAGAATGAGCATGGGGTCAAGTTCTGGAAATGGCCAGCGGCGGCGGGGGGTGTGTGTGGGGGGGAGGAGGTAAGGAGGCCACACAGAGGCCTGCATGCGGGAAGGCCTGGGTGCTGGGCTCCCTGCGGGGTCAGGAGACAGGATCCTGGAGGGTGGGGTGTCCCTGGGGAAAGGAGACTGATGCTTGGGCTCTGCCGGTGGGGCGGGCCGATGCTCTCAGGACCCCCACATGGAGGAGGGTCTCAGACCCTGGCACCCTGTCCCACACCTGCCCCCCCCCCCCCCCAGGTCACCTGTCACTTCGACATCCATCTGGTTCGGAACGCAGCCCTGCGGGAGGAGCTGGATCTGCTGCTGGTGCAGAGGAACCACTATCTGAACATAGACCGAAAGCTGCACAAGGTCAGTGGCCCCCGACCGAGCACCCCGGCCCGGCCCTGCGGGGGGGGAGGAGAGGAGGCGAGGAGGAGGGTCACCTGCTTGTTGCCCGCACTCGGGCCTCGGATACGCAATGGACGAAGCCATAGGTTTACTTTCGTTCAGAGGGAATGGAGACCCGGAAAGTGCTCCCGGACGCCTTTAACGAGAAGGCAGAGATGTCGTTTTGACTCTTACCACCCAGGGCAACCACGGAGCCAGCCCAGCCATTTTCATCCCCTGGGTTTCTCAATAGCCCTCCCTCCACCCTCCCTTTCCTGCAAGAATAGGACAAAGAACTACATCTCCTTCACCAAGACCCACCATTTGCCGCATTTATTCGGTGTAATTATTTTTTTTAAATATATTTTATTGATTTTTTACAGAGAGGAAGGGAGAGAGATAGAGAGTTAGAAACATCAATGAGAGAGAAACATCGATCAGCCGCCTCCTGCACATCTCCTACTGGGGATGTGCCCGCAACCCAGGTACATGCCCTTGACCGAAATCGAACCTGGGACCCTTCAGTCCGCAGGCCGATGCTTTATCCACTGAGCCAAACCGGTTTCGGCCAGGTGTAATTATTATCTCGACTGAAAATAGCTTATTTCTATATTGGCTAAACTACTTGCGGGCACACAGCAGACACGGTGTCTCTGAGAAATTCAGTGTGAATTTCCTAAAAACAAGATCATTTCTTCCCCCTCCCCCACCCCTTTATCCTCACCCAGGGATATGTTTCTATTGATTTTGACAGAGAGAGGAAGGAAGAGAGAGAGAGAGAAACATTGATCAGTTGCCTCTCATATGCACCCCAACCAGGGATCGAACCCGAAACCTTTTTGGTGTATGGGATGATGCTCTAACCAACTGAGCCTCCTGGCTGGGGCTTTTTGTCTTTTTTGTGGTTACTAGAGGCCCGGTGCATGGATTCGTGCACTGGTGAGGTCCTCAGCCTGGCCTGCGCCCTCTTGCAATCCAGGACCCCTCAGGAAATGTTGGATAGCCGGTTTCGGCCCGATCCCCACAGGCCCGATCCAGACAGGAGGGAGCCTGATCCTGCGCGTTGAGCACCTGTCCCCTGGTGGTCAGTGCATGTCCTAACCACCGGTCAGCTGGTTGTTCGGCTGATCGGTTGCTTAGGCTTTTATACATATAGGTGCTCTTTGTTTGAAATACAGTTAGGTTCATTTGCTTCAGCTGTGTCCAGTTTTAGGTTGTATCTGTCCCCTCTCATTGTTGGTTTAATTTCTCTGTGAGTCTGTAGAGCAGTAACTGGGTTCCCAAATCCAAACCACTCCAACAGGCATCCCAGGCCCAAACCGTTTCCTCCCCAGCTCTGCCCCGTCCCCACCCAGACCCTGTGGTCTCCGGCTATCCATCTGGGTTTCTTTTTGCAAAAGTAAATGCATGTGCGTGTATATGTATATAATGTATATGTGTGCAGTATGTATGTGGTTATGTATGTGTGTGGTTATGTTTGTGCATTTTTATTATTTAAAGCATACTTTACTGATTTTTAGAGAGACAGGAAGGGAGAGAGAGAAACATGGATGTGAGAGCGCAACATGGATCGGCTGCCTCCTGCACACCCCCCACCGGGTTCGAGCCCGCAACCCCGGCACGTGCCCTGACCAGGAATCCAACCTGCACCTTTAGGTGCACGGGACGACACCCAGCCAATGAGCCACAACGGCCAGGGCTCTCTGTGTCTTATTAGTCCACACATGATACACTGTGCACATGCACATGCATGTATGCATATGTGTGTCTATGTATATTGCATGTGCATGAATACATAGACACAGTGTACAGGTGTAAAAATATATCGTTTCCTCCCTTCTTTCTCCCGAAAGAGCCCTTTTTGCTCATAAACTGCAAAGACATTTCTATGGAAGCAGAAAACGGACGAGTTTGGTCACAAGGATGACAGTCACACACGCAAATGCCTGAACCCCAGCAGCGGAGGGAGGTCGGGGCGCTCAGGCATCCTCCGGCTGGGGGGGGAGGGCGGGGGGCGGTCAGCCCAGCCGCTCATCCCGTGGCTTCCCGCCGCCTCCGTCCCGAAGATCCCCGCCCGCGGCCGCTCATGGGGAAGCTCCGTGCGCTCAGGCGCGGGGCCCCGCTTCTCCGGGAAACGCGGGCGCTGAGACCCTCTGCTCCCCTCCCGCAGGAGATGCATCTCCTGCGGCGCACAATCAACGGGCTCACCGTGTCCTCCATCTCCGCCTACTCCGTCAGGTAGGCCGCCGGCGTCCGGGAGGGGCTCCGGCAGGGGAAGGGGCGTGGGGGCGGTTCTGACCCCCGGAAACGGACCATCAGAACCGACACTGTTTTCCATAAGGCGGCCCATCCTCCGCGCGCCTCTCCCCGCGGCCTCGGGCGATGTCCCGCTCCTGGCGGGTAGGGTTCACCTCTTCGCCCCCGTCTGTTCCTGGCTCGTGGCTGGGAGGGGCCTCGAGAGAATGACTTGAGGCTGCACGTAGCACCCGCTGCACGGGGCCTGGACGGCCCGGCATCGGCAAACGGGAGTCATTCTTTTTTTATTTTTTATTTTTATTTATTTTTATTTTTTTATTTTTTATTTTTTAATTATTATTTTTTTAATTAAATCTTTATCGTTCAGATTATTACATTTGTTCCTCTTTTTTTCCCCCCATAACTCCCCTCCTCCCAGCTCCCGCCCCACCCTCCGCCCTCACTCCCCACCCACTGTCCTCATCCATAGGTGCACGATTTTTGTCCAGTCTCTTCCCGCATCTCCCACACCCCTTTCCCCCCCAAGAATAGTCAGTCCATTCCCTTTCTATGTCCCTGATTCTATTATGATCACCAGATTATTTATTCACTTGATTCTTAGATTCACTTGTTGATAGATGCATATTTGTTGTTCATAATTTGTATCTTTACCTTTTTTTTTTTTCTTCTTCCTCTTCTTAAAGGATACCTTTCAGCATTTCATATAATACTGGTTTGGTGGTGATGAACTCCTTTAGCTTTTCCTTATCTGTGAAGCTCTTTATCTGACCTTCCGTTCTGAATGTTAGCTTTGCTGGATAAAGTAATCTTGGTTGTAGGTTCTTGGCATTCATCACTTTGAATATTTCTTGCCACTCCCTTCTGGCCTGCAAAGTTTCTGTTGAGAAATCAGCTGACAGTCGTATGGGTATTCCCTTGTAGGTAACTGGGTTTCTTCCTCTTGCTGCTTTTAAGATTCTCTCTTTGTCTTTTGCTCTTGGCATTTTAATTATGATGTGTCTTGGTGTGGTCCTCTTTGGATTCCTTTTGTTTGGGGTTCTCTGCACTTCCTGGACCTGTAGGTCTATTTCTTTCACCAGGTGGGGGAAGTTTTCTGTCATTATTTCTTTAAATAGGTTTTCAATATCTTGCTCTCTCTCATCCTCTGGCACCCCTATAATTCTGATGTTGGTGCGCTTGAAGTTGTCCCAGAGGCTCCTTATACTATCTTCATATTTTCGGATTCTTTTTTCATTTTGCTTTTCCAGCTGGGTGTTTTTTGCTTCTTCGCATTTCGAATCTTTGACTTGATTCTTGCGCTCCTCTGGTCTGCTGTTGGGTGTCTGTATAATATTCTTTATTTCAGTCAGTGTATGCTTAATTTCTAGTTGGTTCTTTATCACAACATCGAGGGTCTCATTAGATTTCTTGAGGATCTCACAACAATTATCGGCGGTCTCACCAGTCTTTTCAAGGGCCTTACTAAGTTTATCGGCAGCTTCTAGACAGTTCTTAAGAGACCTTAAAAGTGTGGTTCTGAACTCAATATCCTCCATTGACAGTTTTGTCCTGTTTCTTTGTCTCCGCATTTTTTATGCTTTCTTGGTGCACCCCCTAGTGGTCTTTGTCCGCAGTCTTGTTGCCTTTAAGCCTTGATTGATGTCGGCAATACCGGGGTGATTTGACCTCCAGGCTAACTGGCTATGAGAGTCTGCTGTGTCTGTAGTGGGAGGGCTTCTGTGCTGGATCTCTAGGGCGGTGCTAATCTAGCGTTTGCCTGAGGCTATCGGGCAAATGGCGCTGCGCAGGGCTTGGGCGGGGCGGGTCCCCGGGGATCTACAGGGTGGGCGGAACGAGCAGTTATGGCGACTCTCAGTTCCTTCCCCAGGGGCTCTGCCTCTCAGAGCCCCAGCAATGGCTGCAAACCTCGGAGAGAAAGCTGCCTTCGCGTTCCGACCGAAGCCAGACAGTCCCGTTTCTCCCGTTTGAGTCTTGGTCCCCAGAGACTCGCCCGGATCTGGAGCTCAGAGTCTGAAACTCCCTCCCGATTGAAAACAACAACCGCGCCCTCCGCCGCCAGCCCGCTCTGTGCGCACTCCGCACCTGAGTATTTCACTTCAGCACTGCGCCTCCTCTGAGTCTGGGTATGATATTCTCTTTCCTCCTAGTTGTAGAATTTCCACTCAGCCAGCCTTCCCGTGGTTCTGGGTGATGTCCGTTCTGTCCTTTAGTTATATCTCTGAAGTGGTTGTTTGAGGCAGCGATCTCCGGCGTTAACCTATGCCGCCATCTTGGTTTCTCCACACATTCTTCGGCGAACGGGAGTCATTCTATCGGTTGACAGGCACAGTGTCCCTCAGGCCACCCTCAGGCCTGGAGAGCCTGGCGCTCTGCACATCGGCTTGTGTGTGTGTCTCGGCGACTCTCGTGGGCTCCCGCTCCCTCTCCCTCGGCCCTGCTCCTTCTGAGCCTGGCCCGGGGGTCCCGCGTCTTCTCAGGATCCCGTTTCTACCCAGTGACTTCCGCTTGCTCCTGGTTCATGATCCCTCCTGCCATGGGCTGGAGCCCACGTCTATCCTGTGGTTTCTGGGATGTGTCAGGAGGCTCAAACAAACTTGCCCGTTTTAGTTGTTTATTTTAAATGTATCTTTATTGGTTTCAGAGAGGAAGGGGGAAAGAGAGAGAGAGAGAGAGAGAGAGAGAGAGAGAAACATCAATGAGAGAGAATCATCCATGGGCTGCCTCCTGCACGCCCCCTACTGGGGATCGAGCCTGCAACCCGGGCATGTGTTCCCCTGGTCGGAGCCAATCAAACCTGAGACCCTTTCGTCCGCAGGCCGACGCTCTATCCACTGAGCCAAACCGGTTAGGGTGGACATGACCTTTTTAAATTTATTTTTATTTTTATTTTATTTTTATTCATTTATTTATTTTTTTATACTCTTTTTTTAATTTTTATTTTTTTATTGCTTAAGTATTACAAAGGGTATTACATATGTGTCCTTTTTCCCCCCCGCCCTTGACAGTCCCCTAGCCTCCCCTATCCCCCAGTGTCTTATGTCCATTGGTTATGCTTATATGCATGCATACAAGTCCTTTGGTTGATCTCTTACCCCCCTCCCTCCTGCCCCCCAACCCTCCCTATTTTTTTTTATTTTTATTTTTTATTTATTTTTTATTGCTTAAAGTATTACAAAGAGTATTACATATGTCTCCTTTTTTCCCCTCCCTATTTTTTATTTTATTTATTTTTTATTTTTTTTAAAAATTTTTTATTGATTTTTTTACAGAAAGGCAGGAGAGGGATAGAGAGTTAGAAACATGGATGAGAGAGAAACATCGATCGGCTGCCTCCTGCACACCCCCTATTGGGGATGTGCCCGCAGCCAAGGTACATGCCCTTGACTGGAATCAAACCTGGGACTCTTCGGTCCGCAGGCTGATGCTCTATCCACTGAGCCAAACCTGTTAGGGCTATTTTTTAATTACCTTTATTGTTGAAAGTATTACAGATGTGCCCCCTACTTCCCCCACTGACCCCCTCCACCCGGCTCCCGTCCCCTCCCCAGGCCTTCACTGCACTATTGTCTGTGTCCCTGGGCTATGTATATGTGCATATAAGTTCTTTGGTTGATCTCTCTTTTTTAATATATATTTTTTATTGATTTCAGAGAAGAAGGGAGAGGGAGAGAGAGAGAGAAACATCAATGATGAGAGAGAATCATTGATCAGGTGCCTCCAGCACGCCCCACACACTGGGGATTAAGCCTGCAACCTGGGCATGTGCCCTGATCGGGAATCGAACCGTGACCTCCTGGTTGGTGGACACTCCACCACTGAGCTCTTTGGTTAGTCTCTTCCTGCCTCCCACCCCTTCCCGCTGAGATTGGTGGGTCTGGTACATGCTTCAATGTCTCTGGATTTATTTTGTTAGTTTATTTTGTTCATTAGTTTCCACATATAAGTGAGATCATGGATACTTGTCTTTCTCCGGCTTATTTTACTAAGTATAATACTCTCCAGGTCCCTGCACGCTGTCTCAAAGGGTAAGAGATCCTTCTTTTTTTACTGCTGCATAGTATTCCATGGTGTAGATGTACCACAGCTTTTTTATCCACCCATCTGCTGATGGGCACTTGGGCTGTTTCCAGATCTTAGCGATTGTAAATTGTGCTGCTATGAACATACCAGTGGTGGTGCGTACATTCTTTCTGATTGGTGTTTTGGGATTTTTAGCATATATTCCTAGAAGTGGGATCACTGGGTCAAAGGGCGGTTCCATTTTTAATTTTTTGAGGAAACTCCATACTGTCTTCCACAGTGGCCTCACCAGTCTGCACTCCCACCAGCAGTGCATGAGGGTTCCCTTTTCTCCGCATCCTCGCCAGCACTTGTCGTTTGTTGGTTTGTTGATGGTAGCCATTCTGACCGTGTGAGATGGTATCTCTCTGTCATTTTCGAGTGCATCTCGGTGATGATTCGTGCCCTTGAGCATTCTTTCATATGTCTCTTGGCCATTTCCCGTCCTCTTTGGGGACATGTCTATTTTGGTCTTTTGCCCATTTTTTAACTGGGACTGTGTGTCGTCTTTTCGTTAAGTTGTATCAGTTCTCTACATAGTCTGGAGATTGACCCTTTATCAGACGTGTCATTGGCAAATATGTGGAACGTGATCTGTGGCTCCTCTCCCTACATCCTTCTCCTTTCAGCTTCTGGTCCCATTCTGAGCATTTCCCAATGACCTTCCCGAGGGAGAGAGTGTGACTGTCCAGCTCATCTTTCCCGTGGGCCCACAGGTGATGCCTGCTGGCCCGTCTGAGCACGGCCAGGACCCAGGCTCCACCACACTCCCCAATGATTGCCGTGGGCAGCCCCGCTGGGTCAAGGGCCCGGAGGTTTCAGATGGAAGGCGGGCGGGTGTCATCACCGACACGTCCTGTTGGAGAGGCAGTGTGTTCACTGCTTCCTCACCTGGTGGCCTGGGCCAGTCACTTCCCTCCCTGAGCCTCCCCTGGGACATGGCAGTTATGATGGTGTCTGCCTCACGGGCCCTGCAGAGCACCCCCTGCAGGGCCTGGATCTCAGGTGGTGGGTTCCCTCTCCCTGCCTCTCGTTGGCATGGAGCCCAAGGCACAGAAAGAGCTGAGTCCTGAGCCCCGAGGCGCTGCCACCAGAGGCAAAAGGGGCCACCGGGCTGGGGGTGGGGGTGCCCTGGAGGCTTCCCACGGAGGGGTGACCCAAATACGCCTTCACGGACTTTGAACAGAGCAGGAAGCTGGTGCTCACAGGTTGAGAACCGCTGGTCTAGAAGCTACGTCCTGGCCGGGTAGCTCAGTTGGTTAGAGCCTCGTCCGGATACACCAAGGTTGTGGGTTGGACCTCCAGTCAGGGCATGTGCAAGAAGCAGCCAATGAACGCATAAATAAGTAGAACAAATCAACGTTTCTCTCTCTCAAATAAATAAATAGATTTTTGTTTTATTTTTTTAATATATTTTTATTGATTTCAGAGAGGAAGGGAGGAGATAGAGATAGAAACATCAATGATGAGAGAGAATCATTGACCGCCTGCCTCCTGCACACCTCCTACTGGGGATGGAGCTCTCAACTGGGGCATGTGCCTTTGACCAGAATCGAACCTGGGACCCTTCAGCCCGCAGGCCGATGCTCTATCCACTGAGCCAGACCAGCCAGGGCTGAATAAATACATTTTTAAAAAGCAGCTCAGAAGCTACATTTTCAGATGTGCAGCCAGGGGAGGCCCAGTGAGTGAGGCTTCTAGGGTCCCCAGAGTCCTAACAGGGTGTGTGCACAAGTGCTGGTGACATCGCCTACCTGTCCAACCTGAGGTCCTGGGTGGCCCCAGCCCCTTATATTTCCAACCACACGCCCCCCCCCACCCCCACACTCCAGCACGCTAACCTCATCACCTGGCTGTCCCCTTCGTGGCCGGAGTGTCTTAACTGTGCCAACCTGCCCCCTCCCTTCTTCATCTCCCCCCCCCCCCCCCAGTTCCAGGCGCCACCCCGCAATAACGCCCGCCTCCTGGTGCCCCTGCGCACTGTTAGCCAGAGAGGAGGTTCAGGCTGAAATAAAGAACAGGAAACTCTTATTTGAGCAAAAGGATTACAATCAGGGAGCAACTCAGTGGCTCTGGAGAGAACAGAGAAGGGCAGGTTCATACCTGAAGGCAGAAGCCGCACAGCGTCATTCTCTGACGCAGGGGAGGCGGGCGGCTGGGCTCACCGCGCTCGGAAGGGAGGAGGCCGAGTCCATGTGCCGGGCAGTCCGCGCAGCAGCTGGTGGCCAGGACGGTTATGGCTCCGGGCTAAGGCTCGGCCTCGGACTGCGCGTAGCAACAGGTTTAGCAGCTTCATAGCAGCTCTGTGGACGGAGGCGGATGCGCCCCCGCCCCGCTCCCTAATAGCCTCAGAGCTCACGTCAGTGGCTCCCTGAGCAACGCCTGTTCCATTTCACTGTTTCCATGATCAGCTTGTGGGCAAGGCCGTCAGCCCCCTACCAGGCCCAGCACCCCCCCTCCCCCCGCCAGGCCCTGACTCCTGACCCACCTCGAGAACCTAGAAAATGTTCTGTCTTTTGTCACCTCAGGGTAACAGCAGACTAATGCTACCCCATCCCTGGGACTCCAGGCTGACCCCGCCCATCCACCCCCCAACCCCAGACTGCGCCCGCCCACCCACCCACCCCTGGGACCCCACACTGATTCTAATCCAACCTCCATCTCCCGACCCGACCCCGACGGGCCTGCCCAGGGAGGAGGCGAAGACCAAGATGAGCTTGCTGCGGGAGCGGGCCGACAAGGAGGGCGCCCAGAACGAGACGGACGTGCAGATCTTGCAGCGGCAGATAGCGCACCTGGACCATCTGCACCGCTTCCTCCAGTTCAAGAACCACGACCGGCAGCCGGATCCCGTCGTCCTGGAGAAGCGCGAGAAACGCGGTGAGGCCGGCCGCCCCCTCTGCACCCCACCGGCCGGCCGGGGCCGCGGAGAGGGGCGAGCGCCCGTCTCCAGGTCTCAGGGCGCACGGCCGGGGCCCGCCTGCAGGGGGCGCTGGGGCGCGCAGAGGCCTAGCGGCCCTGCCCTCGTAGCCAGCAGGGCAGGGGCCTGGGCTCCTCTTCCAGGGGTCGTAGGGGCGGGTGGCCGCCCCGGGGCACCCACCTCACTGCCCCCCTGCCCCCAGCCCGGGAGGTGGCCGAGGGCCTCCGGAAGACCTCGCAGGAGAAGCTGGTGTTGCGGTACGAGGACACCCTGAATAAACTGGCCCAGCTGACCGGGGAGAGCGACCCGGAGCTGCTGGTGAAGAAGTACCTGGATAGTGAGTGTCTGCGCCCGCCCCGCCCCGCCCAGGTCCCCGAGGGCCTAGGGACCCTCCGCCTGCGGGGAGGAGCGGGCGGTTCCGCACCCCGCCCCCCTTCCTGGGGCGCCTCTGCGCCTTCCCGTCTCTCTCCTCTTGCTTCTGTCTGTCTGCCTCTCCTCTGCATCTCTCTGTCCCCTCCGAGTGTCTGTATCGCTGTCTTTCTTGTTTTGTTTTGTTTTAAATATATTTTCATTGATTTCAGAGAGGAAGGGAGAGGGGGAGAGAGAGAAACATCCATGATGAGAGAGAATCATGGATCAGCTGCCTCCTGCACATCCCCTGCTGGGGAGGGAGCCCGCAGCCCGGGCCTGTGCCCTGGACCGGAATCGAACCGGGAACCTGGACGCTCGCTCTATCCACTGCGCCAAACCAGTAGGGCTGTTTCGCTGTCCTTTTGTGTCCGTGGCGTTTCTCTGGGGTTGCCTGCCTCCCGCCTCCCCCACGCCCCCTCCCTTCCTCTCTCCTCCCTGCTCCTGGGCATCGCTCTCCGAATCGTCCCCTCCCCCGGCGTCTCCCCGTGTGCCCGCTGCTGTGTCTCCCGCCGCTACTGTTTTCTCTCCCTCACTTCTGTGTGTCCGTGCCTCTCGGTCTCTCCGGGTCTTTCCGTTTGCTTCTCGGTGTCCCGGTTCTCTGGGTGTCTCTCCGTCTGTGTCTCCCCGCCTGGCCTCCGCGCCGTCTCTCTCAGCCCCTCCCTCCCCGTCCCGTGCGCCTCTCTCCGCTTCTGGTTTGGTCTCTTCCGCGCGTCCCTGACTCCGTCTCCTGGCCCCGCCTTCCCCGCTCAGCCGAGGAGCGCAACTTCGCGGAGTTCAACTTCATCAACGAGCAGAACTCGGAGCTGGAGCGTCTTCGGGAGGAGATCACCGAGGTGAGTGAGCCCCGCGCGTCCCGAGTCCTTGCCCCTGGCCTCGGCACCGACCGCCTCCTCCGCGGGCAGCCCCTCCGCCGCAGGCAGCCGGGCCCAGCCTCGCCCTCGCCCCGCAGATGAAGGAGGCCATGAAGAAGGCGCGCTATGGCGACGCTGCCCGCCTGTCGCTGAAGGAGGAGCACGAGGCTTCGGTGCAGCAGCAGATAGGAGAGGTGCGCAACGAGGCCGACAGCCTGGAGGCCCGCGCCCAGACGCTGAGGGAGCAGGTGGAGAACTTCAAGGCAGGTGAGCACCTGCCCCGCCTCTTCATCTGGGCGGATGCGATGAGCACGCGGAGGGCCAGGCCTCTGCTGGCCATTTGGAGATTTCCGGGAGTTACTTTGTGCACTCACTCATTCACCGCATATCCGTCATCCATCCATCCATGCACCCGGTATCCCGGTATTCATCCATCCATTCATTCATCCCTCTAGTATTGATCCATCCACCTATCCATCCATCCATCTAGTATCCATCCATCCATCCATCCATCCATGCACCCAGTATTCATCCATCCATCCATCCATCCATCCATGCACCCAGTATTCATCCATCCATCCATCCATCCATTCATGCACCCAGTACTGATCCATCCATCCACCCATCCATCTAATATCCATCCAGTATTCATCCATCCACCCATCTAGTATTTACTTATCTATCCATCCAGTATTCCTCTATCCACCCATCCATCCCTCTAGTATTGATCCATCCATCTATCTATCCATCCATCCCTCTAGTATTGATTCATCTATCCATCCATCCATCTAGTATCCATCCATCCATCCATCCATCCAGTATTCATCCATCCATTCATTCATCCCTCTAGTATTTTTTTTTTTTAAATATATTTTATTGATTTTTCACAGAGAGGAAGGGAGAGAGACAGAGAGTTAGAAACATCGATGAGAGAGAAACATCGACCAGCTGCCTCCTGCACATCTCCCACTGGGGATATGCCCGCAACCCAGGCACATGCCCCTGACCGGAATCGAACCCGGGACCCCTCAGTCCGCAGGCCGATGCTCCATCCACTGAGCCAAACCGGTTTTGGCGCCATCCCTCTAGTATTGATCCATCCATCCATCCATTCATGCACCCAGTATTGATCCATCCATCCACCCATCCATGTAGTATCCATCCATCCAGTATTCATCCATCCATCCATCTAGTATTTACTCATCTATCCATCCAGTATCCATCTATCCATCCATCCATCCATCTATCCCTCTAGTATTGATCCATCTATCCATCCATCCATCCATCTAATATTCATCTATCCATCCATCCATCCATCCCTCTAGTATCCATCCATCTATCCATCCATCCATCCATCTAGTATCCATCCATCCATCCATCCATCCATCCATCCATCCAATATCCATCCATCCATCCGCTACTCATCCTTCCAGTCTAGAGCACTCAAGAGCAGGCTGCCCTGGCTTTGAATCCCAGCTCCACCATTTGTGGGCCTTGGTGTGTGGCTTCCTCTGTGGGATCCTTTCTGGAAACACAATGCTGCGCCTTTGTAGGGTGGCCACGAGAATTAGATGGGGTGACGGATGGAAAGCTGAAGGTGGAGGGAGGCAGAAAGGTGGCAGTGGTGACGGGGAGCAAGCAGGAAGGCCACCCCCTGGCGCGCAGTAGGAGCCTAAGTAGTGGCAGACCCGCGTGTCCTGTGCGGAGCGATGAGACCTGCTGGGAGTGTGGGCGGAGCCTGACACGGACACCCCGGGCACATGGAAGCAGGCGTGGGCGGAACTCAGTGTGGAGCATGGGGCCATCATTCGGGGGGCCCAGCGCAGAATAAAACTGTGGGGCCCCTTGTTTAAAATTTGCCAAGGATTTCAAGGTGGCAACAGGGGAGCATCAGACCCGGTGCAGGGCCTTCTGAGCAGAGGGCCCCACGCCACGGCTCAGGGGGCACACCCAGGCCACGGCTCTGTGGGTGCAGGGCAGGCCCCCCGGAAGCAGTGATGCTTGGGGCCGACCTGGAAGGATGATCATTTAACTGAAAAGCCAGGAGCGGATGCTCCCCACAGGTGGGCAGGGCCTAGAGGTGCCTTCGTGGCTCAGCGTCCTCAGTGCAGAGGGGGGAATGCAGAGTGCGGGTGGGGGCGGACGAGGGCCTGGGCCTGAAGGGATGCCAGGCTGAGGCGCTTCTTGGGGGTGCTGGGGAGCCGTGGAGAGTTGTGAGCAGGAGAGGGGGTGCATAGGGAGGCTAGGGGAGGAGAGTGAGGAGGAGGGGCGCAGGTATGAGATTGAAGGGCCATGGGGATAAGGGACAGGGGCACTGGGGCTGGCCTGGTGAGCTGGGGAGCCGGGGAGAAGGAGTGTGATGGGGAGGACCCTGAGCTCAGTGTGGGCTGGGGGTGCTCAGGGAGGGATCCCAGGGGGGAGCTGTCTGCATGAGCCTGGTTCGGGGCGAGGAGGTGCAGGGATGGCTGGTGGGGGTGCCGGACGGTTGGGTGCAGACTTTTTAAAGACCCTCACCCGAGGATCTTAGGGGTTTTGTTGTTGTTTTTCAATTGATTATTAGAGAGAGAGGAGCATCGATTGGTTGCCTCTCACACACACCCTGACCAGGGATCAGACTGTAACCTTTTATTTATTTTTATTTTGTAAATATATTTTTATTGATTTCAGAGAGAAAGGAAGAGGGAGAGAGAGATAGAAACATCCATGATGAGAGAGAATCATTGATCGGCTGCCTCCTGCAAGTCCCCGACTGGGGATCGAGCCCACAACCCTGGCATGTGCCCTTGACCGGAATCGAACCTGGGACCTTTCAGTTCGCAGGCCGACGCTCTAGCCACTGAGCCAAACTGGCTAGGGCCAAACTGCAACCTTTTATTTTTTTTATTATTATTTTTTTAAAAAGATATATTTTATTGATTTTTTATAGAGAGAAAGGGAGAGGGATAGAGAGTCAGAAACATTGATCAGTTGCTTCCTGCACACTCCCCACTGGGGATGTGCCCACAACCAAGGTACATGCCCTTGACCGGAATAGAACCTGCGACCCTTGAGTCCGCAGGCCGCCGCTCTATCCACTGAGCCAAACCGGTTAGGGCACAAACTGCAACCTTTTAAAAAATAGGATTGCCCTGACCAGTTTGGCTCAGTGGATGGAGCGTCGGCCTGCGGACTCAAAGGTCCCAGGTTCGATTCCAGTCAGGGCATGTACCTTGGTTGCGGGCACATCCCCAGTGGGGGGTGTGCAGGAGGCAGCTGATAGACGTTTCTCTCTCATCGATGTTTCTAACTCTCTATCCCTCTCCCTTCCTCTCTGTGAAAAAATCAATAAAATTATATATATAAAGGATCTCAGAGGGGAAAAGGGAGAGAGAGAAAGGTAGAAACATCAATGATGAGAGAGAATCATTGATCGGCTGCCTCCTGCACGCCCCCCACTGGGAATCGAGCCCCCAACCCCAGGCCTGTGCCCTGACCAGGGACCAAACCATAACCTGCTGGTTCATAGGTCGAAGCTCAACCACTGAGCCACGCCGCCGGGCTCTCACGGCTCCTGTGGTGGATGGGACGGTGCTCTAACCCACGGAGCCGGCGGCCAGGGCAGGTGCAGATTTTGCCCCGGCTGCCGTGCCTTCATTAGCAGCAGCAGCGAACTCACTGAACCTAGCAAGCCAGGCCGGCCAGTCCTCTGAGGGGCTCATGACCATGGCACCTGGATATGAAAACAAAGCCAGCCCGCCTGCGGGTGTTTCTGGGGGAGGGGCCGGAGCTGGGGAATCAGAACCGGATGAGGGCTCGGCCCATCGGCTGGGCTGTGTGGGGCCTCCCAGGGGAGGGGCCTTCAGCTTGTCCCGCCCCCTCACTGCCTGCCTTCCCTTGTCCCCAGCCCTGTGCCGGGTGTACAGCGATGCCCTCCCACGACCTGGTGTCGGCCTGGTGTCTGCCCTTGGGGACGTCTGCCCGCCTTGCTCGCCGTCTCATAGACCGGGGCAGTGGGGACTTGCGGGAAGGAGAGGGCGGGCCCCAGCGGCCCGGATTTGACAGCCTGTCCCCCCCCATTGCCCCCTCCTCTCCCCCCCAACCCCCAGCCATCCAACAGCTCTTCACCAAGGCCCAGTGCGACAGCACCATCATCAAGGACCTCCTGGGGGTCAAGACCTACATGCGGGACCGCGACATCAGCCTCTTCCTGGGCCTCATCGAGAAGCGGCTGGTGGAGCTGCTGACGGTGCAGGCCTACCTGGACGCCCAGGTGGGGTCGGGGCTGCGGGGGGCGGGGGGCGCAGGGCGGGCCTGGGCTGACCAGCGGCTCCTCCCTGCAGAGCTACACCACGTCCAGCTTGTCGGTCGCCGCCCTCACAGTGCTGGGCAAGGACGCCGAAGACCTCCCCAAGAAGGTGGCCCCGCCCCAGCTCCCTGACAACCTGTGAGCGCAGGGCAGGCGCGGGAGGGGACAAATGGACCGCAGGGATCTGGGGGGCGGGGGAGGGGAGCGGGGGGGGGGGCGGGCGGGAGGCCTCTTTGGGACCAGAAGTTGCTGTGGCTCTGGGGGAGGAGACGAGGGAGTGGGCGCTTTGGGGACCAGAGGGGAGAGGGCCCTCCGGCGGGCAGAGCGCGGCTCCGGGCCTCGGTGTGGCCGCGAGGAGCCATCGGCCGGGTGTGGGTGCAGCAGGCAGCCCCTCCCTGCCGCTCCCCGCTTTAGGGAAGAGCCCCCAGGCTTCGAGGCCAAAGAAGACTATCCCTTGAGCAAGGAGGAGCTGCTGAGCTACGTGATGAAGTCGGTGAGAAGGGGCGGGCGGCCGGGGCAGGGCCGGGCCCAGCCCTCCCGGGGCCTTGCTCACCGCCCCCCTCCCCCAGATGGAGGCCCGGGAGCTGGCGAGGGAGCAGCACATGAAGGAGCTGATGGAGATGGCCAAGAAGATGGACAGCGGCCAGCCCCTGAACCTCTCCGCGAGCCAGCGGCCCAGCTCCGGCACACCCCTGGCCATCTCCGGGAGCCCGAGTGCCGGGCCCGGGTCCGTCCTGAGCCACAGGACCAACGGCATCCTGGTGTCCAGCCGCGCCACCAGCGCCAACGTGGGCCACGTCACCTTCGGCGACCCCAGCACCATGGGCTCCGCCAGCGGCAGCCAGTTCTCCGCGGGCGGCCGCGTGGCCTTCAGGCCGGTCAGCTCCAGCAGCTACCTGGGCTCCACCGGGTACCTGGAGTCCAGCGGCGGCTCCGAGAGCTTGGGCGGCCTGCCGAGCAAAGGCACCGAGTCCGAATCCAGCCCTGGCCCTGCCTCCAGCACTGGCCCAGGCTCCATGGAGAGCAAAGAGTCCTGAAGCCACAGCTGGGCGCCTACCCGCCCTCCCCGCTCTCTGCAGGCCATCTCCCCTCGAGTGCTTCTGCCCCCGTATCGCCCCCCCATTGTCCCTGTGGCTCCATCTTCTCCCGGCCCCAGCCTCTGCCCCCACAGCGTCCCCACTTCCCCTTCCTGTGTCCCTGTGTCCCGTCCCATCGGCTCTTCCTCATCTCCTCTCTGTCTCCTGGCCTCTCTCTGTTCCCGCCCTCTTTCCCTTTCTGTCACCCAGTCTCCTGTTGTCAAAGTTTCCCTGCTCACTGTGTGTCTGTCTTGTCTCGCATCTGTCTCCCCGTCTCTGCCGACTTCCCTGGTTCTCCTCCCACCTCCCGTTTCTGCTTCCCCATTTCTAGTTCCTTCTCCTCGTCTCCATCCCCCTGGCTCTCCCGGCCGAGGTCCCTGTCTCAGTGGCTCCTCATTCCTTGCCCTCCCCGTGAGCCCCCAGCACTGACCCCGAGGAAAGAATTGGTGCCGAAAGTTCAGGGTCAGCATGAGCTGCGACCACAGGAAATAAAGGGCAGAGCCCAACTGTACCCCAGCCTGGCGACAAGTGTCTGTGCGAGAGAGGGATCTGTAGACATGGCTGTTTCTTGAGCTCCAGCCCAGGGGAAAATTTATGGCCCTGTTCACTCACTCATTCACTCACTCACTCACTCACTCACTCACTCATTCATTCATTCACTCACTCACTCATTCATTCATTCACTCACTCACTCATTCATTCACTCACTCACTCATTCACTCACTCACTCACTCATTCATTCATTCACTCACTCACTCACTCACTCATTCATTCACTCACTCACTCACTCACTCACTCACTCATTCATTCATTCATTTTGTTGAGGCCTCCACATTTCAGGCTCTCCTGAGAACTGGGCACTGTATCAGTCAGGACAGGCTGTTATGCTGCAGTAACAAACAAGCCCAGGATCTCCGTGGCTTAATGCAGCAAAGGTTTACTACTGGCCAGTGCTGGTGGCCTATTGGGGGTCACTCAGGGCTCTGCTCCATCCATCCTGGTGTCCCAATTGCTGTCGCTGGGAGAGATAAGGGCAAAGCTGCCATGACTTCTCAGTCTCTGGCCTGGATACGACACATATCACTTCCACAAACATTTATTGACCCCCAGCAGGTCATGTGACCACACGACTTCAAAGGGTGGTGGGAAGTGCAGTCTGGAAGTGCAAAGGGAGAGGGAAATGGATATTTGTGGAGGCCCTGTGCCTGCCCCCGGCTCACAGAGATGAAGTAGATTGTGTCCCTTGCCTGCTGGGGCAGGTTTGGGAGTGAGACCGATTCGAACGTCACAGATAACTCTTTCCTGCCATTTTCCTGTTTGATGTCCTGTCAGACATTTTTTTAAAAAATAGTTTTGATTTTTAGAGAGCGAGGAAGGGAGAAAAACATCGATGTGGTAGAGAAACATCAATTGGCTGCCTCCTGCACCCCCCCCCCCCGCCCCCACCCACCAGGGCTAAGCCTGTAACCCAGGCATGTGCCCTGGCTGGGAATTGAACTGGCAAGCTTTCAGCGCACCAGATGACACCCAACCAACAGCCACACCGGCCAGGACACCTCGTCAACATGTAATGCAACCAAATCAAGGCAGATAATCCATCTGCCTCCTCCCCAATCCAGGAAGGTAATACTCTGGGTCCCCTTCCCCTCAGATGGGTTGATAACAGTCCACACCTCCGAGGGATTTGTTTGAGAATGAAAAGAATCCCTTTTCATTGAGAACGAAAAGAATCGGTACATGGAAAGCCTTAGGATGGCATGCAGTACATGTAACACATGTCTGTGATTCTGCGTGTGACGATGACAAATTGAAAGCTAAGTAGCGTTTCCTCACCTGTCAGACAATCGGTCTTGCTCTCCCTTCACCTGAGCCTACGACCAGGGGAGGCTTACCCAGGGGTCCCCGGTAAACGCGTAACAGCGGGCTCTTCAGGGAAACAATCCTGACTTGCAGTGTGGACCCGTTTCTGCGGTGTCACTATTGCCACCTCGCATTCATTTTGTCCCACATGAAGACTTGCATTTTTAAAAAAATATATTTTATTGATTTTTTACAGAGAGGATGGGAGAGGGATAGAGAGCCAGAAACATGGATGAGAGAGAGACATCGATCAGCTGCCTCCTGCACACCCCCTACTGGGGATGTGCCCGCAACCAAGGTACATGCCCTTGACTGGAATCGAACCTGGGGCCCTTCAGTCCGCAGGCCAACGCTCCATCCACTGAGCCAAACCGGACAGGGCAAGACTTGCATTTTTAAATCAGAGCTCTGGAATGCCATCCTATATAATAAAAGCCTAATATGCTAAATGTCCAAGTGTTTCTTCAACCAGTTGCTATGACGTGCACTGACCACCAGGGGGCAGATGCTCCAACCTGTAGGTTAGCTTGCTGCTGGGGTCTGGCCGATCGGGACTGAGTGAGGGGCCGGACATGTCCTAGAGCCAACATCCCTCGGCCCTTCCCTGGCCTCTAAAATATTTCTTCTAGCCCTAGCTGGTTTGGCTCAGTGGATAGAGCATCGGGCTGTGGAATGAAGGGTCCCAGGTTTGATTCCGGTCAAGGGCACATGCCTGGGTTGGGGGTTCGATCCCCAGTTGGGGTTGTGCAGGAGGCAGCCGATCAATGATTTTCTCTCATCATTAATATTTCTATTTCTCTCTCCCTCTCCCTTCCTCTCTGAAATCAATAAAAAATATATATTAAAATATTTCTTCTAATTAATTTGCTTTCAATGTGCACCAATCCATGCACCCGGCCTCTAGTTAATTTATATATACAGTGTAAGAAAACAGCTGACCCATGCAAACTCAATCTTACGGCCAAAAATGGAGAAAAGGCTGAATTACATTATACTCAATAGCAGTAAAATGTGGAGTGTTTAGTGTTTTCCCAGGAAGGAGGCTGAAACTGGTCCTGCGACACGCAAGCTGTGTGGCCTTGGACGCGTGTCTGCACCTCTCTGAGCTCAGTTCCTCTTGTGGAAATCAGAGCTGCCAGCCAGTCCTGAGAAATACCACTGGGGGCGTGGTCTGGGGACCAACCCTTTCCCACCGTAATTGGTGACCAGGGATCATCCAGGACAGTGGGAAACTCTATCTGGCCTTGTCCGTGGAGACTCGGAAATGTAGCCAGCGTCTAAAAATACGAACGGAGTGGAATAAAGAAGCATGATGCGGCACGAAACCATGTTGTCAATGTGAAATG
Organism: Myotis myotis; assembly: GCF_014108235.1. Taxonomy (NCBI): domain Eukaryota; kingdom Metazoa; phylum Chordata; class Mammalia; order Chiroptera; family Vespertilionidae; genus Myotis; species Myotis myotis. The sequence continues at coordinate 172,936 of NW_023416364.1, forward strand.
ACTTCTGGATGTGCCTCAGAAAAGTCTGGAAGCCACTGGTCGAGGGCTCCCAGCTTCGCACACTGATTCCCAGATAACTGACCCTTCACGCGGGACAGTGACTCCCCCTTGGTCCTAAAGCAAACATTTCGGTGCCGGCCGCGCTGTCCTACAGCAATCCGCCGCCAGGTGGCGCCCGCGTCCCGCCGCGAGCGGGTTCTGCTCTGTCTCACTGTCTCTAAGGATGTGCCTTTTCCGGAAAATTCTTTACGAATGGAATCATACAATCCTCGTTTGTGTCAAACACTTCTGTATGCGTCATATGTGGATCGTACAGCCCAGCGATTCCACTTCGACTCCACCCGGAGACCCACTCAATGCCAAGGCAGTCTTAGCAGCAGCGTTTGCAGAATCTACAGTGAGATATGCAGGGTCTCTTACGTGAATTTAACTAAAAAATAACCCACAGGGCAGCGAAGAAGAACAGGTAACACCTGCAGCGCACCTGGGTTCATCTTTCTTTCTCTGAATGAAGCAAGATACAGAACTATCAGCCCAAACAGAAAATATGATATTCGGGGATTTAAGCACAGGTGGTGAATACAAAGATGATCAAGAGGATGAATAATCTAAAATGTGCCGGAACCGGTTTGGCTCAGTGGATAGAGCGTCGGCCTGCGGACTGAGAGGCCCCAGGTTCGATTCCGGTCGAGGGCGTGTGCCTGGGTTGCGGGCACATCCCCAGTAGATGTGCAGGAGGCAGCTGATCGATGTTTCTCTCTCATCGATGTTTCTGACTCTCTATCTCTCTCCCTTCCTCTCTGTAAAAAAATCAATAAAATATATATATAAAAAAAAGAGTTTAAAATGTAAGACAGTGGTTTCCTCTTGGGGGTGAGGGGGCATCACCTGTAAGGACCAGAAAGAACCGCCTGGCATTTCAGGATAAATGTGCGTAGACACAGATGGTGGGGGTGTGGCCATCACCTTACTGACTTTTAACTCTGTGTGGACATTTTCATACGCTTTTGGTTGTCACATTTCCCAATCTTTACATTATTATTATTATTATTATTATTATTATTATTTAAATAAGTGAACTATATAGTGTTTTTCAATGTTTATTGATTGGGGGGGGGGGAGGAAGAGGGGGGGAGAGTGAAACATCCATTTGTTGTTCTGCTGATTCACACATTCATTGGTTGATTCTTGTATGTGCCCTGAGGATCGAACCTAAACCTTGGCGTATTGGGACGATGCTTTAACCAACTGAGCTACCCGGCCAGGGTTCATTTTCCCAATCTTTAAAAAATTGAAAGAACAGCAAAGGAAACCATCAACAAAATGAAAAGACTGGAAAAAACAAAAAAAAACACCCCAACAACACTGAAAGGAAAAAAACAACCCACTGAATGGGAGAACATAGTCACCAATGATAAGGGGTTAATATCCAAAATTTATAAAGAACTTATATATAACAACACCAAAAACAAAAAACAAAACACACAAAATCAATTAAAAATGGGCAAAGAATGTGAACAGGCACTTCTCCAAAGAGGACACACAGATGGCCCATAGACATGAGGAAAGATGTTCAGCGTCACCAGTCATCAGATAAATGGAAATTAAAACCACAATGAGATATCAGAATGGGTGTCATCAATAAATCAACAAACAAGTGCTGGCGAGGACGTGGAGAAAAGGGAGCCCTCATGCACTGCTGGTGGGAACGCAGGCTGGTGCAGCCACTGCGGAAAACGGTGTGGAGTTTCCTCAAAAAATTCAAAATGGAACTGCTTCGTGACCCTGTGAATCCACTTGCGGGAATATACCCCAAGAAACCTGGAACCCTAATTCAAAAGAATGTGTGCACCCCCGTGTCCATTGCAGCGTTATCGGCAAGCGCCAAGATCTGCAAACAGCCCATGTGCCCGTGAGTAGGTGAGTGGATAGAAAAGCTGTGATACATGTACACAGTGCAATACTATGCAGCTGTAAAAAAGAGAAGGAAATCTTACTTTTTAAAAAGTATATTTTTATTGATTTCGGAGAGGAAGGAAGAGGGAGAGATAGAAACATCCATGATGAGTGAGAATCAGCTGCCTCCTGCAAGTCCCCCACTGGGGCTCCAGCCCAAAACCCCGGGCATGTGCCCTTGACTGGAATTGAACCTGGGACCTTTCAGTTCGCAGGCAGAGGCTCTATCCACTGAGCCAAACCGGCTAGGACAGAAATCTTACTTTTTATGACAGTTTGTACGAACGTGGAGATTATTATGTTAAGCGAAATAAGCCAGTCAGAGAAAGACACATACTGTATGATCTCATTTATATGTGGAAGCTAATGAACAAAATAAACTAGCAAGCAAAATAGGGCCAGAGGCATGGATACATGGAACAGACGGACAGATCTCAAGAGGGGATGGAGGGTGGGGGCACTGGAAGAGATTAGCCAAAGAACATCTATGCATATGGGCATAGCCCGTGGATACAGACAACAATGAGGTGAAGGTTGCGGGAGGGGGAGAGGTACCAGGACTGGGTAGAGGGGAGCAAAGGGGAAAAAAAATGGGAGACATCTGTAATAGTGTCAACAATCAAAAACAAACAAAAAAAAAGATGAAGGTTAAAAGCTTTCCACAGATCTTATCTTCACCGGCTTTCTTTCCAGTGTGCAATTCCCCATTTCTGTACGATGCGAGGGCTAACGGAAGACTTTCCCCTGTCCGTTGACTTATGGAGCTCCCTTCCAACATGTCCTCTCCACTCACTCAGGACTTTGAGAAGAGCGAAGCTTCCCCCACCTCCCTTTCCTTCGGAGGGTCTCTCTTAGCTGTGCTTCTTCAGATGGCTCTTAAGTGATGAATTATTCGCGTAGCCTTGCCCACACTCTGCACACTTATAGGGCCTCTCTCCAGTGTGGATCCTCGTATGCATGGTGAGGGTCCAGGACTTGTGGAAGGCTCTCCCACACTCCTTACATTTATGGGGCTTCTCCGCAATGTGTCTGAAGAAGTGTTTCTTGAGGTGCAGCGAATATCGGAAGGTTTTCCCACACTTCTGACATGCATGGGGCTTCTCTCCAGTGTGAACAGTCCTGTGTTTCATAAAGTACGAATGATAAGCGTAGTATTTCCCACAATCTTGACACCTATAGTTTTTCTCTCCGTTCCACGTGCCCCTGTGTGACTCAGCATGTGGAACCTGGGCGAAGCTTTTCCCACTTGGATTATCCTTGTCCTTCGCCTGCGCTGGGTAAGATTGCACCGGCACAGCAGGCGTGGGGTTCCGTTGGGGAATGTTCTCACGCTCACTGGACCCGTAAACTTTCTCTTGAACGTGAGTCTCGCGTGCCCTAAGGACACAGTCTTCCGGGAAGACTTTCCCCAATTCGTAGACGTGTACCCCCCGAAATGTTTTATCAGGCGCACGAAGCGCACGATTCCGATTCTTGCCCCTCGTGACCGATCGCCGCTCTGTTGGCGTTCTCACACTCGGAGATGACCGAATGCGCTGCCGCAATCCTCTGTCGCCCTCGCTGTTTTCAGAGGTTTTGTGGCTACCCCTTAAGACACAACCTGGAACCAGACAGCCGTCTTCCTCTTGGGAAGCCGCCACACACCTCCCCCTCGGCCCCCTCCGCCTGTGTGGCTCCTCTGCTCCGAGGCCGTCCAAGTCTCCTCCTGGAGTGGGATGGTTGCTCGTGAAACACACTCTGTCGGCTTCACCAACTGTGTGTTTAGCAAGAACGTCCTGCCGAGAGGCCGAGTCTTCGGTTTTCTGTCGAATCACCTCATCTGAAATACAGCGCCCAAGAGTTAAGTTCTTGGTTGAGAGTGAAGACGGGCTGGAGAGGATAAAACTGGTAAACGGCCGTCTGGGCTTCTTTCCTTTTTAAATATGCTTTAACGTTATTTTTATTGATTTTAGAGAGAGGAAGAGAGAGGGATAGAGAGACAGAAACATCTGTGAGAGAAACATCGATCGGCTGCCTCCTGCACGCCCACTACTGGGGATTCAGCTCAAAACCCAGACATGTGGCCCTAACCGGTGTGGCTCAGTGGATAGAGCGTCGGCCTGCGAACTGAAGGGTCCCAGGTTCGATTCCGGTCAAGGGCATGTACCTGGGTTGCAGGCACATACCCAGTGGGGGGTGTGCAAGAGGCAGCTGATCGATGCGTCTCTCTCATCGATGTTTCTAACTCTCTATCCCTCTCCCTTCCTCTCTGTAAAAAATCAATGAAATATATTAAAAAAAAAACAAAAACAAAACCCAGACATGTGCCCTGACTGGGAATTGAACCACGACCTACTAGTTCATGGTTTGACAATTCTCAACCACTGAGCCACATCGGCCAGGCTAATATGCTTTTTTTTTAAAAAAAAATTGATTTTACCCTGGCTGGTTCGGTTCACTGGATAGAGCGTCGGCCTGGGGACTGAAGGGTCCCAGGTTTGATTCCGGTCAAGGGCATGTACCTTGGTTGCAGGCACATCCCCAGTGGGGGGTGTGCAGGAGGCAGCAGATCGTTGCTTCTCTCTCATCGATGTTTCTAACTCTCTATCCCTCTCCCTTCCTCTCTGTAAAAAATCAATAAAATATATATATTTTTTAAAAATTGATTTCAACCTACAACCAAGATTACTTTATCCAGCAAAGCTATCATTCAGAATTGAAGGTCAGATAAAGAGCTTCACAGGTAAGGAAAAGCTAAAGGAGTTCATCACCACCAAACCAGTATTATATGAAATGCTGAAAGGCATCCTTTAAGAAGAGGAAGAAGAAGAAAAAGGTAAAGATACAAATTATGAACAACAAACATGCATCTATCAACAAGTGAATCTAAGAATCAAGTGAATAAATAATCTGGTGATCATAATAGAATCAGGGACATAGAAAGGGAATGGACTGACTATTCTTGGGGGGGAAAGGGGTGTGGGAGATGCGGGAAGAGACTGGACAAAAATCGTGCACCTATGGATGAGGACAGTGGGTGGGGAGTGAGGGCGGAGGGTGGGGCGGGAACTGGGAGGAGGGGAGTTATGGGGGGAAAAAAGAGGAACAAATGTAATAATCTGAACAATAAAGATTTAATAATAAAAAAAAAAGACAAAAAATTGATTTCAGCCCCGGCTGGTGTTACTCAGTGGTTAGAGCACTGCCTGTGAACAGAGGAGTTTGCCGGTCAGCGGGCCCCTAGGTTTGCTTTCGGCTGGCTCAGTTTCCCCACTCAGACGATCTCTGAGTGCATTCCTTTTCCGCAAATCAATTCTCACCGGCTTTTGCTGCCATTTATCTCTTGTTTGAATTCATTCCCATGAGAAGACAAGGACTGCGGACGCAGAGCAGGGTCTCCGGCCACAGGCCACCACCCTGGTCACCGCTGACAAGATGTCCAGTTCCACGGGGGAGACCCTAGTCTACCAGCAGCAGCCGTGTCTCTGGACCATAACAAGCTGGGTCCCATGTCAGCTGCCCCCTGAACACAGGAGGGCCCGGCTCCCCTCCGGGCGCAGGACGGGCCCTTACCGACGAAGGCCAGGTTCTGGATGTTCTCCAGCATCACATCTCGGTAGAGGGCCCTCTGCTCCGGGGCCAGCAGGGCCCACTCCTCCTTGGTGAAGTTCAATGCCACATCCTTGAAGGTCACCACGTCCTACAAGTAAACACCCTTAAGCTCACTGCCATGCTCTTACAAGGTGAACTGTGTCCCCTCCCAAAGATACGCTGCAATCCTTGAATGGGAACTGATTTGCAAATAGGCCCTTTGCAGATGCAAAGGAAATAAGATGAGGTCACACAGGGCTGGAATAACGCAGTGGTTGGCAAACCATGGCTCAGGAGCCACATGCAGCTCTTTGGCCCCTTGAGTGTGGCTCTTCCACAAAATACCATGTGCGGGCAACAACATACAAACCTGACTTACCCAAACTTTCCAAGGAGATGCAAGGCCACTGTTCACATTAGTGTTTGTCAGTCATTGTCATGATTTAATTTTATGGATATTTAAGGTAAATTGTGAGGAATTTAATTTTATCAATAAATAATATCGTTATTAAGTATGATATCATGTTTTATTAACATACCTATAGTTTAAGACTTAAAACTTTAAGTAAAGTTTATTAATTTTAGGGAACGTTGTGGAGTGAAAGAAGATATAGTGTCGAGGATTGAGAAAGGTATGTTGAGATTGTTTGGATATATAGAGAGGATGAACGAAAGGAGATGGACGAAACAAGTATACAAGACAAGTGTGGATGGGAGAGTTGGAAGGGGTCGACCTCAGCGAACATACCTCAATCAGACTGAGGACGTTTTTAGCAAAGGCCAGCTTAGGAGCATCCTAGTTAAGTTAATAACAAGGTACCTACCTGTATAGTTTAAGTTTAAAAAATTTGGCTCTCAAAAGAAATTTCAATCGTTGTCCTGTTGATATTTGGGTCTGTTGACTCATGAGTTTGCCAACCACTGGCCTAAGGCAAAGTCCCCCCAAACCTGACAATCTTACTGTTTACTAAACATTACCGTTGATGTGTCTGTTTGCATTCCTAAAAGGCAATTGTGTATTCCAGTAAATAAAAGCAGCTGGGAACGGAGACTCAGAGGAACTTGAGGACTACAGTGAAGCTTTCCCTGGCTTCCCCCCATAATTCCAAGTTAATATTTCTTGTCTTGTGTGTCGATTTGCGCGTCAGCTCTTTCTCCAAGCCTTCGAACCCGAAGCCACGCTGGCCGGGGCCTTTCACCACACAGGAGCAGGTGGGCTCCTGGGAAGAGGAAATCTGGACAGACCCACAGAGGGAAGACGTCACATAACAACGGAAGGGGAGGCTGGAGTGATGTGTCCACCAGCCACGGAACGCAAGGACAGGCTGTTGTACACAGGTTGTCCCAACACATGTACGCACACCTTAGCGGCTGGTAGCGCAATGGAGGTTTCTTTCCTTTCAGCCAGACGACCCACTGAGCCAAGGAAATGCATCCTAAAATGCTACTGGAAGTCTGGAAACGCAGTGGCAGTACACACACTGCCCCTGTAATTATTCAGAGTGTGGGTACACACTTTAGCAGCTGATAACTCACTTGATTGTCACTCCTTTTCAGGTTCAACGGATTTGAAATACTGGGTGAAGCCAGACTAAGTTTTAAACAAGGAGCATGTATCCGCTAGAATTTTTTATGGGGTTACATCAGAGAAAAAGTTGACGGCACAAAATTGGCAGCGGTTGATGAATTGAGGGCGCACAGGTGCCAAACGAAATGATTCTTGATGTTAGTGATTCCATTGCTTCGCGTTATCAGCAGCGCCTGAACCAGAAGGTCACTAGTTTGAAAACAGGCATTGAACAAAAAATTCTTATTTTTTTAAAAAAATATTGTTATTGCCCTAGCTCAGTGGTTCTCAACCTGTGGGTCGCGACCCCTTTGGGGGTCGAACGACCCTTTCACAGGGGTCGCCTAAGACCATCGGAAAACACAGATATAATTACATATTGTTTTTGTGATTAATCACTATGCTTTCATTATGTTCAATTTGTAACCATGAAAATACATCCTGCAGATCAGATATTTACATGACGATTCATAACAGTAGCAACATTACAGTGAAGAAGTCGCAACGAAAATAATTTTATGGTTGGGGGTCACCACCACATGAGGAACTGTATTAAAGGGTCGCGGCATTAGGAAGGTTGAGAACCACTGCCCAAGCTGGTTTGGCTCAATGGATAGAGTGTTGGCCTGCAGACCAAAGGGTCCCAGGTTCAATTCTGGTCAAGGGCACATGCCTGGGTTGCAGGCTCGGTCCAACGTGCAGGAGGCAGCCGATCAATGATTCCCTCTCATCACTGATGTTTTTATCTCTCTCTCTTCCTCTCCCTTCCTCTCTGAAATAAATAAAAAAATATATTTAGGCTGGAGGAGACAGGATAGAAGCAAGACATCCAGGCATAACCTTGTTATGTAGCTTTTAACTGGGAAGCATGTAGTGTTTGCCTCTTCAAACACAAGAAAACAATCTGCCAAGTGGAAAGGCTGAAATAAATACAGTAGGCAGCCCTGGCTGGTGTGGCTCAGTGGGTAGAGCGCCGGCCTGCGGACCAAAGGGTCCCAGGTTCGATTCCAGTCAAGGGCACATGCCCGGGTTGCAGGCTTGGAGATTCTCTCTCATCATTGATGTTTCTCTTTCTTTCCCTCTCTCTTCCTCTCTGAAATCAATAAAAATATCTTTTAAAAAGGAAATCAATAAAATAATTGTGTTTTATAAAGAAAAATGTCCATGTCAACAGCCTCTTATATTCGCTGCAGAGAGCATATAGGGAGCTTATTTTCATGACACGAGGGGCCTTGAAAAGATGGAAGGAACTAGAGGGATGGTTATTCCCGGGTGGCCAGGAGCCGTGAACAGGGTGTAAGCACCATAAGGCAGGACAGAGGAAGGATTTCCAGGTTTGCCCTCATCATCTCCATTTTAAAAATATATATTTTTATTGATTTTCAGAGAAGAAGGAAGAGGGAGAGAGAGAAACATCAATGATGAGAGAGAATCACTGATCGGCTGCCTCCTGCACGCCCCCTACTGGGGATGTGCCTGCAACCCAGGCATGTGCCCTTGACCGGAATCGAACCCAGGACCTTTCAGTCCGCAGGCTGATGCTCTATCCACTGAGCCAAACCGGGCAGGGTTTATTTTATTTTTTAATCCTCACTTGAGGATATTTTTTCATTGATTTTTGTGGAGAGAGTGGAAGGGAGGGGGGGGAGAGAGAGAGAGACATGATGTGAGCCCCTGACCAAACCTGCAACCCAGGCACATGCCCTTGACCAGGAATCAAACCTGCGACCCTTTGGTGCTAGGGCTGACGCTCTAACCACTGAGCTTCGTTTGACTTTTTTGACTTTGAAGTCCTATTTTCTGGCCGTGAAAGAGAAAACCACAGGCCCAGAAAGGTGAGCTAAAATCCTATGATCCCAAACCTAAATTTAATACCTGACGAAGCGCCGTTTTAACCTTCCCCAGAAACCTCATCTGAATGCGGACCAGTAGTTTTATTGCTAGCTTTACCCCGTGGCCTGGTAAGTTTCTATCGCACGAGTACAAAAAAACGTTTCTACATAAATGTTAAAGGCACGCCTTAAAATTACATACCCAGTGCATTTTTGTTGGGGTCCAACCCCAGCAGGTCCAGGGGTTCCCAAAGGTGTGGACGGAGTCGGCGAAGATGGAATGACACGGAGACAGCGTTCAGTTGATCAGCATGGCGAGGCTCTTCCTTTATTCTCCTGTTACATCTGTATTTATACCAGTTGATTTTAATCCTACCCATTCCATTCCAAAGGTTAGGGCGTTTGTTATCTCCATTCCAAGGTTGTTCGTAGTTAAAGTGATTTAACTGCCTGCCTGACACTTAGCTAAGGGGTTTTACGGATTCCCTTCCTTAGTCCTGTTCATCCCTAACTCCAGGGAAAAATCCCTACCTGGGGAAACAACCTTTCTCGGAGAGGTGACCTTGGTTAAAACACATAGCACTAAGAAGGGGAGCAAACATATTAAGAACAGTATGCCATCTACGCCAGGTCCCTTGAAACATATGCTGTGCAGATGTTTCTTCCCTGCAGCGACTGTGCCAAGCTGCAAGGATGGACCGGCTTCGGGCACATTTTGAAGTTATTTGTTACATGTTCTTACAAGCTAAAATCTTCTTGAAAGTATGATACTTTGTAAAACACGGTGTAATATGAAAACACAAGAATTCTCGTGATCCGCCTGCAATGCGGTCAACCGGGGCGGAATTTTTCTGAGCAAGCAAGCACCTGCCTTCTCCAGGGCTCACGTCCAGAGCGGCAAAGTGTAAGATCAAAACAGCTCCCATTCCCTTCCCCCAAAGAGATGGCCCCGCCCCCAAAGAACCTTTCTTTGCTTTTATCAGCAGCTCCCTCGCCCCACCCTGCTTCCTAGAAAGCCTCCCACTTGGTACAGCCGTTGGGGCCCTGCCGGTAGCTGGGTGGGCTGCTGCCCCATTCACAAACCACTTAATTTGCTCTTTATAATCTTTTTTTTTTTAAAAAAAAATATATTTTTAAATATATCTTCATTGATTTCAGAGAGAGGAAGGGAGAGAGAGATAGAAACATCAATGATGAGAGATAATCATTGATTGGCTGCCTCCTGCACGTCCCCCACTGGGGATCGAGTCCGCAACCCAGGCATGTGCCCTTGGCCAAAATCAAACCCGGGACCCTTCAGTCCGCAGGCCGACACTCTACTCACTGAGCCAAACCGGATAGGGCTAAAAATATATTTTTAATCATTTCAGAGAGAAACATCAATGATGAGAGAGAACCCTTGATGGGCTGCCTCCTGCACGCCCCACACTGGGAATCGACACGGAATCGGACTGCAACCTTCTGAGTCATAGATTAATAGGCAACCACTGAGCCACGCCGGCCGGGCTCATTTGCTCTTTAAACGGTTGAATTTTGGGTTTTAGCACAGCTAAAACGGCCCTGTCGTCTCAAAATTCTCTAGGGCCACAAACAACCCGTATTCTTCCAGTCGGAACGGTGCTTCTGTATCTTAAATATACCAATTCCATTTCTCGAGAAATATGCAACCAAATTTTTGGAATCCAAAGATTCAGATATTGATGTTCATACCTGAACACCCAGCCGAGGTTCTTCCGGGGACCGTGTCTCTCGAAGTTGAAAAATAAAAATCTTGGCCCCTAGTCGGTTTGTCTCAGTGGATAGAGCGTTGGCCTGTGGACTGAAGGGTCCCGGGTTCGATTCCAGTCAAGGGCACATGCTCAGGTTTCGGGATTAATCCCCAGTAGGGGGCGTGCAGGAGGCAGCTGATCAATGATTCTCTCTCTTCATTGATGTTTCTCTCTCTCCCTGTTTCTTCCTCTCTGAAACCAATTAACATATATTAAAAAAAGAATAAAAATCTTGGACCAGAAGATTTTTATCATCGGATTCATTGGACGGGGAGGGGGCCCTAGAGAGGGCGGCCACCAATGGCCACTTATTGAGGGGCTTATATTTGCCAGAGCTTCCTCATTTCCTCCTGTGCGTTACCTCCCGATTGGCCTACCCTTTGGGTAGTCTTAGTTTATTTAAGTCTCTCCAGCCACATTGTAACTACGCGCTCCCCCCCGTGCCACCCATCAGCTGGAAATGTCAGGCCTGGGTGACATGGCCTGCAAAGTCAAAAATGGCTCTCTCTCTCTCTCTCTCTCTCTCTCTCTCTCTCATACTATTTTAACTCACGGAGAAACCTTGTGCTCTAAATATCCTATCCTACTGCCCTAGCCCAGTTTCCTCAGTGGATAGATCAGTGGTTCTCAACCTTCCTAATGCCGCGACCCTTTAATACAGCTCCTCATGTTGTGGGGACCCCCAACCATAAAATTATTTTCGTTGCTACTTCATAACTCTAATGTTGCTGCTGTTATGAATCGTCATGTAAATATCTGATACGCAGGATGTCTTTTCATGGCTACAAATTGAACATAAGGAAAGCATAGTGATTCATCACAAAAACAATATGTAATTATCTATGTGTTTTCCGATGGTCTTAGGCGACCCCTGTGAAAGGGCCGTTCGACCACCCCCCAAGGGGCCGCGACCCACAGGTTGAGAACCGCTGGGATAGAGCATCTGCCTGCCCGGTTCTGGGCTCCATCCCCAGCAGGGGGCGTGCAGGAGGCAGCCGATCAGTGGTTCTTTCTCATCATTGATGTTTCTCTCCCTTCCTCGCTGAAATATATATATATATATATATATATGTAAAAATCCTAGCCTACCTAAAACGTGGCTGTGTGCATCATAACAGCAAGAAAAGGACCTCCCACACTTGCCTGGGGCATCCAAGTCACGGGCCTGGAGAAGCCGGGCTTTGAGATAAGGGGCCGGCATTCCACCGTTATCTCGAGTTTGTGGTTTCCAAGGAAACAGCCATCAGGGATGATAAACCCTCCGCCAACTGCTCAGCCGGCTCCTATCTCAGCGGCGGCTTCGTTTAAATCGAGCCTTTTCCCCCCCGCAGTGAAGGACCCCAATTCTCCCTGGATCAGGCAGGTCCTCGTGGGGCGCGGTCTCCCCGCAGTACAGCCGGGGCCCCAGTTTCCTCCCCGGGGATCCCCTGCGCGTTAGCTCGGGGCGGCGGGGAAGGGAGGGAACAGGCATCAGGCGGGGCCGCTGGGGCGAGCCCGCAGAAGGAAGCCACGTCTGGCAGCCGACTCCCCGGCCACCCCCTCCCCTTCACCGGGTCCCTTTGCAAACTCCCTCCGCGGGAGCCTCGGTTCACCCAAAGGAGGCACGTGCCCCTCGGACCAACTCACACCCCGAGGCCCTTTCTCTGGAAAGTCGCCGGCTGCCCTCTCTGCCGGCCCGGATCCCCAGCTCACCCTCCTCACCCCCGACTCCAGCGCCGCGACACGTGTTCGCAGTCCAACCGCACAGCTCGGCGGCCGCCGCCCTCGGCGTGTCCCCAGGGTCAAGGGCGTTTTGCCAGGCGGTTGCACCCCCGCCCCGCCCCCCGGGGGAGGGGAACTCAGGCGCAGCACGTGGGCCGCTCCCCGCCGCCCTCTGGTCCCCCGCGAAGGCTCGGCTTTTGCAGACCCAGCTCCCGGCTGCCCGGCCCGCCCCGCCATGCCCAGGGCTGGAGGCGCCGCGCGGCGGGCACACTCACCATCCCCGCAGCACCGGCTTCTGGCGCCGCGCGCGAGCTCATTCAGGCGCCTGAGGGTTGCGGAGCGGGAACAAGAGCCCGTTTGGAACCGAACGAACCAGAAGAATCAAATAAACCCATGCAAACACCCCTCCCCCGCCCCGGGACGGGGGAGGGATCTGGGCGGGCACTGCCTACCTGCTTCCCACCCCCTTCCTCCAGGTGCACGGGTTGCAGCCGCGGGCCGGATCAGGCCCGTTTGAAATGAATAAAACTATTGAAAAAAAAAGACCGTACCCTTTTATGTAATGATGTTTACTTTGAATTTATATTGGTTCACACAAACACTCCATCCATGCTTTTGTTCCGGCCCTCCAGTCCAGTTTAAGAACCCATTGTGGCCCTCGAGTCGAAAAGTTTGCCCACCCCTGATTGGGGGTGAAGGGGAGGAGGAGAAGCCTCGCGGGAAGGGGACCCCCGGGAACCGCACCCCTGTCCGCCCTCCCTCGGGACCGGACCTCTCGGAGCGCAGGGCCTGACCCCGCCCCCAGCAGATTTGCATCTCCCAGGCCCTGGGTGCTCCCAGGCACCAGCATTCCTGCGTCCTCCCGGCCTTCCAGCCGCGGACCCGCACTGCCTCCTGGCCCAGAAGCACTCGGTCCAACCCAACTTCCCGTCTTTGTAGCCTAAATGCACGGCGGGCATAGCTGCTTCTCCCCGGGTTTTATTTGATAAGAACCCAGCCAAGCCGCTTAGCAACTGAGCTGCTCAGACTTCATCAGGGACAAGGGATGAAGCAGCTGACTTGGCTTTGATAGAAAAGCCATCTTATTCTTTTATTTTTCTAAACAGATTTTTATTGATTTCAGAGAGGAAGGGAGAGGGAGAGAGAGAGAAACATCAATGGTGAGAGAGAATCACTGATCAGCTGCCTCCTGCACGCCCCCTACTGGGGATTGAGCCGGAAACCCAGGCATGTGCCCGTGACCAGAATCGAACCTGGGACCCTTCAGTCCAGAGGCCGAAGCTCTAGCCTCTGAGCCAAACCAGCCAGGGCAAGCAATCTTATTCTTTTTTTTTTTTCTTTTTCTTTTTTTTTTTTTTTATCTTATTCTTTTTAAAAAAATATATATTTTATTGATTTTCCACAGAGAGGAAGGGAGAGAGATAGAGAGTTAGAAACATTGATGAGAGAGAAACATCGATCAGCTGCCTCCTGCACAACTCCCACTGGGGATGTGCCCGCAACCCAGGTACATGCCCTTGACCAGAATCGAACCTGGGACCTTTCAGTCCGCAGGCCGATGCTCTATCCACTGAGCCAAACTGGTTTCGGCAAGCAATCTTATTCTTAAAGACTTGATTTTTGTCATAAACAAGTGGATTTGAATCATATCAAACCAATATACATTTTTGAATGAAATGTCTCTTCATTTCTACTAATGCAATTCTACCTTAAAGCTTATGTGGTCTAATATTAATATATATCTTGTTAATAAACAAAATTCAGCCCTAGCCGGTTTGGCTCAGTGGATAGAGCATTGGCCTGCAGACTGAAGGGTCCCCAGTTCGATTCTGGCCAAGGGCACATGCCTGGGATGAGGGCTTGATCCCCAGGGTGGGGGCGTGCCGAAGGCAGTCGATCCATGATTCTCTCTCAACACTGATGTTTCTATCTCCCTCTCCCTTCCTCTCTGAAATCAGTAAAAATATATTTTAATAAACACATTTCATTAACTACCAAGAATTAAAAATAAGAATATCCTGACAAAACTTAGAGTCTAAAATAGTCATCGTTCCGTAGCTAAGCACGTTACAGGCAGGGGCAGTTTCAGTTCTCCATTTGGTCAGCCTCAGCCACAGGAGTGTAGCAGATGCCGGCCCAGACAAGGCCTGCAACATCCTGTCCCCAGGCATCAGCAAGGAAACCACAGAGAGAAGAAAGCGCCAGACACCGACACACAGGAAAGAGAATATCAAAACCACGGGAGAGCTGAAACGGGAAACTGCTCGTCACCACTATTCCTTCGTTCCCCTCTTCCCACGATCCCCTTACAAACGCCCTTGGCCCATCCTGAGATGTTGAGATGGCTGCTGAGGCGGGAGCCTGCCATCCTCTCAGGTTTTCGGCACCTGAATAAACCTCTTTCCTTCCATCTGCACCTGTGTGGTGTGTTTGGTGTCATGGCAGCAGGCAAAAGAACTGGAGGCTTGCTTAGGCTGGTTTCAGTTCTACTCCCTACCCTCACACATGCATAGCCTCTCCCCTTACCAACACCGTGCATCAAAATGCTATATTTGGTTTTTAAAAATATATATATATATTATTGATTTATTACAGAGAGGAAGGGAGAGGGATAGAGAGTTAGAAACATCAATGAGAGAGAAACATGGATCAGCTGCCTCCTGCACACCCCCTACTGGGGATATGCCCGAAACCAAGGTACATGCCCCTGACCGGAATCGAACCTGGGACCCTTCAGTCTGCAGGCCAACGCTCTATCCACTGAGCCAAACCGGTCAGGGCTTTAGTAATTATTTTGATGATGACAGATTCCATGTGTTACCTCAGATGATCCGCAAACTTGTGAGATGACTATTATTGTTCCCATTTTACAGATGAGGAGACTGGGGCACTGCACTTTAATAATCCTACAGATAACAGTGAATTCTATAGAACATCCCAAGTCCTCCTCAACCACCTCCCCATCCATTTGCTAATGTCCTCCTTGCCTCCTTGTGCCCCAATTCCTCCTTTATCACCCCAAATTCCTGGTTATCAAATCCTCTCCTTTGTCCCCTCACCTCCCATATGTCTCTTTCTCTTAACCCCCTAAAATATCACTGCTCCTTTATTCTGAATAGCCTCCATTCATTTAATCAGCATCATTCATGGAGCGTTTGTTTCCTCTGTGCCAGGCACAGTTCTGGGCACTGCAATTTCCATGGTGAACGGAACAACGCCGCCCCCTAGTGGAGACGATGGACAATGAAAAGGCACACGATCAATGAACAAGATTAATTATAGATCGGGAGACGTTTCTAAAAGAAATACTACAGCCCTGGCTGGCTTGGCTTAGTGGACAGAGTGTCGGCCTGCGGACTGAGGGGGTCTCAGGTTCGAGGTCCCAGGTTCGATTCTGGCCAAGGGCACATGCCTGGGTTGCGGGCTCGATCCCCAGTTGGGGGTGTGCAGGAGGCAGCCGATCAATGGTTCTCTCTCATCATTGATGTTTCTATCTCTCTCTCCTTCTCCCTTCCTCTCTGAAATCAATAAAGAAATATTAAAAAATAAATAAATAAAAGAAATACTACAAAGGGCTGGGATAGCTGCTGGGGTGAGAAGGGGGAGGTGGTTACTTTAGCTAGGGCTGTCCAAGGCAATGAATCCTCTCCTGGGAGGTAACATTTTTTTTTTTTTTAAATCCTGGCCCGAAAAAATAAATAAATAAATAAAATCCTGGCCCGAGGTTCTTTTTCCTCTCTGAAATCAATAAAAATATATTTTAAAAATATGGTGCGCACATAAAGCACAGATAGTAAAGTAGCTCATTGTATCATCTGTCCTAGTATTTTTCTTTTGTTTATATATTTTATTGATTTTTTTTACAGAGAGGAAGGGAGAGGGATAGAGTCAGAAACATCGATGAGAGAGAAACATCGATCAGCTGCCTCCCGCACACCCCCCACTGGGGACATGCCCGCAACCAAGGTACATGCCCCTGACTGGAATCGAACCCGGGACCCTTCAGTCCGCAGGCCGACGCTCTATCCACTGAGCCAAACCGGTCAGGGCTGTTCTACTATTTTTTATCAAAATATTTTTGCCGGGGTCCAACCCCAGCGGGTCCAGGGGTCCCCAAAGGTGTGGACGGAGTCGGCGAAGAAGGAAGGACACGGAGACAGCGTTCAGTTGATCAGCAGCCTAGCCAGGATCTCTAGCCAGGATCTCCAGCCAAGTTCTGGTCTGGATCTCCAGCGAAGTTCTGCTTAGGATCTCCAGCCAGGTTCTGTCCAGGTTCTCCAGCCAGGTTCTAGTCAGGTTCTCTTGCCAATTTCTGTAGTCAGGTTCAGTCCAGGATCTTTTGCCATGTTCTCTCGCTAGGTTCTGTCTCTAGGTTCTGAGGCCAGTTTCTGTCCAGTATCTTTTGCCATGTTCTCTCCAAGCGAAGTTCTTCTGTCTCTAGAGAACGTTCTGTGTAGGTTCTGTGCCTAGGTTCTGTCTCTCTTGGTTCCGTATTCTAAGTTCTGTGTCTTGCTGTCTTATTACATCTGTATTTATACCAGTTGATTCAATCCTATCAATCTCTATTCCAAAGGTTAGGGCGTTTCTTATCTCCATTCCAGGGAGTAAAGATTATGTAGCTTAAGCATGATTGTTCGTAGTTAAAGTGATTAATTACCCACCTGGCACTAGTTAAGAGGTTTTATTCCCTCCCTAACTTCAGGGGAAAATCCCTACCTGGGGAAACAACCTTTCTCAGAGACCTTGGTTAAAACACATAGTGCCAAGAAGGTGAGCAAACATATTAAGAACAGTATGCCATATATGCCAGGTCCCTTGAAACAGCAAGCATGGACCGGCTCCCGGCATATTTTTACTGATTTCAGAGAGGAAGGGAGAGGGAGAGAGAGATCGAAACATCCATGATGAGAGAGAATCATTGACTGGCTGCCTCCTGCACGCCCCACACTGGGGATGGAGCCCGCGATCCGGGCATGTGCCCTTGACCAGAATCGAACCTGGGACCCTTCAGTCTGCAGGCTTGAGCTCTACCCATTGAGCCAAACCAGATAGGGCTGTCCTACTGTTGTATAAGGTCGGCAATTTTCAGAATGAAGTTTTTCACAACAAAAACACTTAGCATAGCCTTGAGCACACAGTGAGCGCTGATGCTAGCGTTGGCTTCAGCACTCCTCTTTTTCTTCAGTATCCCCAGCCCCTCTTCCTACCGCCCAGTTACCCTCCAATGCCCCATGACCCCTATAGTAACCCACTCTCCCCAAACACCCCCATTCCCCCAAATTCTTGTTCCCAGGTTAAAACACAGGATGCCTGACTGCGTTTGCATTTCAGATAAACAACAAATAACTAAAATACTGCGTGCTGTGAAATTCGAATTTAACCGGTTGCTTTCCCCCGACATCTGGCAATCCTAGCGACAATGGTGACTTTGCTCACTCAGGTATCCCCAGGGCTTGCCAGGTGGTGTTCAGTTGATCTTCTAAAATAGTACCAGAACCCTAGCTGGTGTGGCCCAGTGGATAGAGCATCAGCCCTCAGACTGATGGGTCCTGGGCTCAATTTTGGTCAAGGGCAGGGATCTCTGTTGCAGGGGTTGATCTCCGGACCCAGGTCAGGAACGTGCAGGAGGCAATGGATCGATGTCTCTCTCACATCAATGTTTCTCTCTCCCCCCCCCTCTCTTTCTCTCTCTCTCCTCTTTCTCTCTCTCTCCTGTTCCCCTCCCTTCCTCTCTCTCTTAAAAAAAAAAGATGGAAAATATTCTTGGGTGAGGATTAAACATTTTTTTAAAAAAATAATAAAATAGTACCAGAATTCATTTACATTATCCACCAATTCCTTGTAAAACCCCCAACGTCTCCATGTCACTCTAGTTCCTCTTCCTAGAACACTCTCCTTTTCCTAGAAGCTCCTCCTAACTTCTCTAACTCCTCTGTAGTCACACCCGCCTGCTCACCCCTGCATTTCCGGAGTCTAGCTGTGTCTGGCCCGTAATAGGAGCTCTACAGATCATTTCTGAAGACAAACGAGTTTAACAGTCTATTTTCCCCACTGCATTTCCATTGCCCCCAAATCATCCGTATCTATTAGCATGCTGATTTTTCCAATGACCACCTAAAGCCCCCTATTACATACGAATTCACTAAAACACTCCCCCTCCTTCAAAACCCCAGTTCCCCTAGAATCACCCCGGCTCCCCTTATCTCGAGCCGATGCCCCCATCACACTCTCTAAGGCGCTTATTTTCCCATTATTCTGATGCCTCTCCTGTTATCACTAATCCCAGCGGTTCTCAACCTTCCTAACGCCGCGACCCTTTAATACAGTTCCCCATGTGGTGGTGACCCCCAACCATAAAATCATTTTCGTTGCTACTTCATAACTGTAATGTTGCTACTGTTATGAATCATAATGTAAATATCTGATATGCAGGATGTATTTGCTTTGTGACAAATTGTACGTAATGAAAGCATAGTGAGTAATCACAAAAACAATATGTAATTATATATGTGTTTTCCGATGGTCTTAGGCGACCCCTGTGAAAGGGTTGTTCGACCCCCAAAGGGGTCGCGACCCACAGGTTGAGAACCGCTGACTAATTCCTTTGCTCCCGCCTCCTTTGGCTCTAAGGTTACCATGGCAACGTCCACCTTTGGCTTCCTCTCCATCCTCCTGCATTAATCCTCTTTGGTTCCGAGCCCGGCCCGTCACCATGGAGACCGGAGCGGTCCCCTCTGCTCCCCTCATGCGGCCCTTGAACCAGACCCCTCCCACCGGTTGAGTCGAGGGGCCCTGCAATGCTCGGCGAGCAAAGGATTCACGTTCCTCTGTCCCGGTCCCCATCCTTAGCGCCCCCACAAGTACTCAAGAGCCAGGGGACCGCTGATTGTACTGCGCAGGCGCACAGCCTGGAAGGTGCTGGCGGCGCTTAGCCTGCTGGGAGTTGTAGTTTTCAGGTACAGGTCGCCAATGGGAGAACCGGCTGGGGTTTATTGAAACGGAATCTCCTGGCAGGCTCCGTTGTCACCATAGCAATATGAAGCACGATGAAGCGCTAGCTCTACTAGCCAGCCTGCCATTTATAGTCTTCCATCTTTCTAACCCAGTGCTTACTTGAGGAGATGCTGGAAAACAACATAGAGCTTATATTTTGGTGGGGGCAGATTGACTATTAAAAATGGGGAACACAGATCATTGGAAAACAGGGTATGTTAATAGGTAATTGAGAGCCTTTTGGGGAAGCGGAAGGCTAGAACACTGGTACACACACTCATTCATCTATCCTCAGACGCGTACTATTATTATCCCCAAACTGTAAGGAAGACAGAATAAGCAACCACATGTCACATAGCAAGTAAGTACCAGAGCTGGGATTTGACTGAGATAGTTTGGCTTTAGCCTCTGGATGCTTACGCACTGCTAAACTGGTCAATAGCGACGTGGTATAATCTCAGGAAGTGCTAAGGTTGTAAAGAATAATGTTGAGACTGGCCCATGTGGCTCGGTGGTTGAGTGTTGATCCATGAATCAGAAGCTCACAGTTCTATTCCCGGTCAGGGCACATGCCTGGGTTGTGGGCTTGATCCCCAGTGGTGAGCATGCAGGAGGCAGCCGATCAATAATTCTCTCTCATCACTGATGTTTCTCTCTCTCTCCCTCTCTGAAATTAATAAAAATGTATCTATAATAATAGAAGTGTAATATGCTGATTAGATAGGACGTCCTTTTGGATGACCTTCCGGACGAAGCTGAGGCTTCGAGGGAAGCCAGGGTCCTGGGTGCCAGCAGCCGGAGGAAGGCCTACTCTTGCACGAATTTCGTGCATTGGGCCTCTAGTATGTATGTGTGTATGTATGTATACACACACACACACACACACACACACACACACATCTACACTAATAAAAGACAAAGATGCTAATTGACCATACCTTTGCTAGGCCCATCAGCCAATCAGAAGAGTATGCAAATTAACCCAACAAAGATGGCAGTTAAATTTGCATACTGCAGGTGGGGTGGGCAGTGCGAGACGCCGTCCACGGGGCCTGGGCCCCAGATTGGGACAGGGGAGGTGGGGCAGGCAGCGCCAGACGCTGCCCGTGGGATCTGGGCCTCTGATCTGTGACCCAGGGAGACTTCTAGAAGGCACAGGCCAGGCTGAGGGACCCCAACCCCCCGTCCAAGTGCACAAATTTTTGTGCACTGGGCCTCTAGTGTATAGATATATGTGTGTGTGTGCACACACATATATATGTATATACACATATATATATATATATATATATATATAATGTTGAGAAAGAATGGAGTGGCTTTATTTTTTTAATTTATTTTATTTACTTATTTTTTGGGGGTGACTCGCTCCTTAGATGAACTGTTCAGGGATGGAGGTGACCTTAGGAGGCGACACTGAGGAGAGGCCTGAAGGGATTGAGCTGAGCACGTGGAGCAGGTAGAGGTACAGGAAGCCCAAGCTGCCGTGAGAGGGATTCATTTTGGCCCCCTGGCTCCACCTGTCCCCCACAGGCCCATTGAAAGAATGAAGGAATGCTGGACCACCTCAATTTCCCTCCCGGCCCGGTCTCCGACCCTCCCCCAGAAGTCAAGAACTCAGCGTGGAAACCAAAATAATGCTGTTTTATTCCAATCTTGAAGCACAATAGCCCCGATGGCTCCCCTCCCCCCCTGGAGGCCCCCGGGCCACCCCACAAAGACCCTCTCTGCTCCCTCTTGTTCCGGCTTCTGGGAATGACCAGCCAGAAGGTGAAGGGATCCAAGCCTCCAGTCCTTGGGGGAAGAACTCACACCACCCCGCTCTTGTCTCCTCTCCCACTTTCCCTGTGTTGGGTCTCCCTGTGTTCTCCCCTCGCCGCCACCTTGTCTCCCCTTCCCTTCCCCTCCTCCTGCCTCCCTCTGCTCCTTCCTGTTTCTTCTCCATTTCCGCCTCCTTCCTTGCGCTCTCGCCCCCATTTCTATCTCCTTGTTGTCTTTTCTTCCCTTACCGCTCCTCCATCTGCCCTCTTTCTTCCTTGCTTTGCCCGTCTCCTGCTGCGCTGCGTGGACTTGCCCAGTCTGCTCCTGCCAGGCTGTCCCGGGAGCCTGGCGTCCTCCCCTCCCTCGGTTGTCCTTTCTTCCTTCTGCCCCGGCCTGACCCTGTCTATGCCTGTATTCCCTCAGAATCCACCCTGGCCACCGCCTTCCTCACCTGTGGCTCCAGGACCTTGGAGAGCACTGACCACGTTCCCGCGGACCCAGGAGGTGGCCAGAGGGGCTGGGGTGGCCTCCTTGGCCTCGGCCTTGTTATCTTTGGGATAAAAGAATGCCCTCCGGCCCTCGCAGGGAGGGTGGCGGGCAGGCGCTGAGGGTCAGGACTCTGGCGCTCTCCCCCAGCAGTCCCTGAGCAGGTCCACGTGGAATAAGGCTGCGCCCGTGAGGAGGCGCGCCGCGAAGAGGTGGCGGCAGGGCAGATGCCGGGCAGCGTGGATGGAGCAGCTGCAGCGCGTCAGGGCGCCGTCCAGGAAGAAGTCGGAGGTGCCGTCCTTCAGGGCAAAGCCAGCTCCAGTCACGTGGAAACCCCGGGTCCCGTGCTGCCTGGCAAAGGACAGCTCCTCCGCCACCAGGTCCGCCAGCTCCGGCCCGCAGGCCGCTCGGAACTTGGCCAGCGGCTCCCAGTCCACCTCCTTCTCTCCTGAAGGGCAGCGAGGTCTCTTTGGTTCCCTGGGGCCTTCTCCTTCACTTCCTTCCTGGAGTCTGTCCCCTGGCCATTCAGGATCACCCTCAAACACAGTGCCCGTGGGGGTGCTGCACGCGACTCCATTCCCCAGCCCTAGACACCTCCCTCCTGCGTCCAGACACTCCCTTCCTTGCCCTCCCCGGTTCTGGGGACCCCCACACCGAGCCCCCCCTCCCTCTCCATCCTCCAGGCCTGTCACCCGCGTGTCCCCTAGCTGGACCAGAACCACATCCTCCAAATCCCTTCTCCTTTTGACCCCCGACCTCACTCCTCTCTCTTCTCTAACTTCCGGCCCTCTCCTCTCCTGTCCCCAATGGGGCGCCCTTTGGTCTCTGTTCTCAGGGACCGGCTCTGGGGGCTTCTCCAAATGGACCCCCCTCCAGTGCCTGACCTCCACCCTCCCTCCCTTCTCCGCTTCCACCTGGAGCCCCTTCTGGTCTCTGGGTTTCAGTCCAGAGACCTTTGCATCAGGCGCCTGCGCGCCCCTGCGGCTGCTGCCTCCCTCCAGACCCCTGGCCCTCGCGCAATCCAACTGGCTCCTCCCGTCCGCGGTCTGCAGAAGTCGAATCCGTCGGTCCTCCAACTGCGCCATCCTCCAGGCGTACCCTTCCAAGGTCCTCAGCCCCTGGTCCTCCGCGGGGGCGCCCCTCCAGACATACCCTTCCAGACCCCAGTCCTGCTCACCCTCCAGCTGGGCCCCCCTCCAGCCTCTGTGCTCGCTCTCCAGCTGGGACCTTCTCCAGACGCTCCCCTCGAGTCCCCTCACCTTCTGGTTCTCCAGCTGCACCCCTCTCCAGTACCGGACTTGCACGCCTCGCTCCTTCTCCCTTTCGGACTGAGCCTCGCGCCTGTCTCTGGTCTCCAGTTCCCTGGCCCACTCCTCTAACGGGGCGCCTCTCCAAAGACTCCCTTCAGGGGGGGCCCCTCCCCAGTCTCCGTTCTCCCGGCCCTTGGCCCTCTCATTCTCGACCTGCGCTCCCCTCCACCGCTCGCCCTCCAGCCAAGGCCCCCCGCCGTCGAGCGCCACCTCTCCGGACGCGTCGGCCCACTGCATGGCCACCAGGTCGCGGAGGCACTGCGCCATGCTGCGCGAGGGGCTGAGACGCCGCAGCAGGCGCCGGCGGTGGCTGCGCACCAGGGCGCACGCGTCCAGATCGCGGGCCGCCTCGAAGGCGCGGAAGCGCACCCACATGTCGCGGCGGGACGCCCAGTTGCGCTCGAAATAGTCGACGAAGGCGGCGGGGCCGTGGGCGCGCAGCTCCACCAGCGCTTCGGCGTAGGCGGCCGGCGACGGGGCGCCCACCAGGCGGCACAGGCGGGGCCACAGGCCGGGGTCCTCGCGGCCGGCGCCGCCCAGCTCCTGCGCCTTGCTGAACAGCGTCTCCAGGCCCTGCGCGCGGCAGATCTGCACGCGCGCGCCCGGCAGCAGCTGGCGCACGGCGGGCAGCTGCGCGGTCACCTCGGGCCCCGCCGTCAGGCAGCGCACGCGGCCCTTCACGTCCGGCACGCTCTGCAGCAGCGAGGCCAGCGCGAAGCGCAGCAGGCTCGGCGTGCCCGGGCGCGCCACGCAGCAGGCGGCCTGGCGTGCGCGCCCCGCGCCGTCCACGCACAGCACCGCCAGCAGGTCCAGGGCGCCCTGCAGTCCCGGCAGCCGGTCCACCAGGAGCAGGCGCGGGAAGCGCCGCAGCAGCGCCCGCGTGCGCGACGTCAGGAAGAACACGGTCTCCACCACCGCCTGGTTCTCCATGAACACCAGCTTCACCTGAGGGCCGGGGCGGGGAGGCGGGGAAGGGGGTCAGGGTCGGCCGGGCTTGCCACGCCCAGCTCCCTTACCGCCGCTTCCCCGGCTGGGGGATTGGGAAATCCAATTCTTCGCGTGGGCATGCAGTTCTGATTTTGACCGGCAGGAGGCAGTGCAGGGCAATGGTTAAGAATGTGGGGCCTGCCTAAGCCGGTTTGGCTCAGTGGATAGAGCGTCGGCCTGCGGACTGAAGGGTCCCGGGTTCGATTCTGGTCAAGGGCATGTGCCTGGGTTGCGGGCACATCCCCAGTGGGGGATGTGCAGGAGGCAGCTGATCGATGTATCTCTCTCATCGATGTTTCTGGCTCTCTGTCTCCCTTCCTCTCTGTAAAAAAATCAATAAAATATATTTAAAAAAAAAAGAAAAAAAAGAATGTGGGCCTGGAGGCCAAGCGCCTGGGTTTGCGACCCTGCGCCACCGTCTGACAGCTGCGTGACGTTTGCACACTAGACAGCCCCTCCGAGTTTCCGTTTCCTCCGCGGGAAACAAGCCAGCCATCCCTTCATGCGCCGAGAGGCAGCCTAAGGCAGCGGGTCTCCAGGTGTGGGCCCTGGCCCAGCAGCACCCGCGTCACCTGTCAGGGTCCGGGCAGAAATGCATATTCTCAAGCCCGCCCCTACCTGCTAAGTCAGAAACTCTGGGCGCGGCCTAGCAACCTACCGTGACAAGCCGGGTAGGAGATTCCCACGCTGGCTCAAGCGTGAGAGCCACTGGTCTGGTAAAGCCCATAGACCATGGAGCCAGACTGCCGAGGTTCGAGTCTGGGCCTCACCACTTTCCAACCTTGTCACGGAACCTGTGCCTCAGTTTCCTCCTTAACCTCCTTTCCCCCAGTTTCCCTTTCTGGGAACCGAACATTCATTCCCTCGTGCACGGAGAGGCAGATCCGGGAGCGCCTCTCGAGCCTGCTGCCCCGGCTGAGATGCTGGAGACCTAACCTGTGTGGCTTCCGGCAACTGCCCCGACCTCCATCTCATTTGTGAAATGGTGATGATGAGGGCATCTCTGTGATGCGAAGGCTGAAATCAATGAAAGCATTTAGCGTGCTGCCTGGCACAAATAATATTACTGTTATTCAACAATACCCACTCAAAAAGTAAGTGTTCTCAAAGCATTTGTTTTCACTATAATTATATAGTAACTAGAGGCCCGGTGCACGGATTTGTGCACCAGTGGAGTTCCTTGGTCTGTCCTGCGGGGATTGGGCCGAAATCGGCTCTCTGATATCCCCTGAGGCAGTGGTTCTCAACCTTCTGGTCCTTTAAATACAGTTCCTCATGTTGTGACCCAACCATACATGATTTTTGTTACTACTTCATAACTGTAATGTTGCTACTGTTATGAATTGTAATGTAAATATCTGATATGCAGCATGATTTTAGGCCAGTGGTCGGCAAACATGCGGCTCTTTGGCCCCTTGAGTGTGGCTCTTCCACAAAATACCACAGTGCGATTGAAACTTTGTGGCCCATGCGCAGAAGTCGGTATTTTGTGGAAGAGCCACACTCAAGGGGCCAAAGAGCCGCATGTGGCTCGCGAGCCGCAGTTTGCCAACCACTGTTTTAGGCAATCCCTGTGAAAGGGTCGTTCGACCGCCAAAGGGGTCGCGACCCACAGGTTGAGAACCACTGCCCTGAAGGGTCCTGGATTGCGAGAGGGCGTTTCTCAGGTGATGCACTCTGGAATTGGGCTCCCTCCTCTCTGGTTCCGGGTGTGTTACCCGAGAACCGCAGCTGCCAAGTCACCGCAGCTCGGTAGCTCCTGCATTGAGCATCTGCCGCCTGGTGGTCATTGAATGTCATAGCTACTGGTCAGATTGTCACTCAGGCTTTTATATATAGAGATTATATAGTAAAGACCACGTCCCCGTAATGGTCTTCTCTAACTGTCCCGCTGAGCAAACACTCTGGCTCTCTCACCCCTCCTGGCCATGGCACTGACCCCCCTGAAGCATGTCACCTCTTTATTGGCTGATTTGCTTACTGCCCGTTTGCCCTGCCTAAGATGTGAGCCCCACAAGGATTTGGTGCATTTCAGACACCTGGCCCAGAGCGAGGGCTCAACACATCCTGCCTGTGTGCGCACACCAGTGCGTGGGTGTGCAATGACGTCCAGGGCCCATGTGTCGGGAGTGGAGGTCAGGGTACACAGTGTTTGAATCCTGGCTTTGCCTCTTAGTAGCTCTGAGTCCTTGGGCAAGTGACTTCCCTTGCATTTCAGCCTCAGTTTCCTTGTTTGCAAAATGGAGATAATAAAGCCTGTTGAACAGGGTCCTGGTGCGGATAAAATGAGACCGTCTGTGTCCAAAGCTTGGAAGGCTGGCAGGAATCAAATCCCAGCTATTACTACCGTCTTGCTCGAGCTCTCAGCAGCTTCAGATGGTGGCCCTGCCTCCTTCCTGGAACACAGGTGGCTCTTGGCTTCCGTCACCCTGAAGAGGCCTGGCGTTCCTCCTTCCCCCCAGGTACAGTGGGACCTTGACTTACGAGTGTCCCGACTAACGAGTTTTTTGAGATACCAGCTGTCTCTCGGCCGATTTTTTGCACTGAGTTGATAGAGTAATTTGAGTCAACGAGCTCCTTAACGAGCTCAGTCTCGGAACGAATTAAACTCGCAAGTCCAGGCCCCACTGTATCTCCTCGGCTGGCTCTTCCCCTGCTCCACGTCTAAGTGCCGCAGAGCCCTGGCCCTCTCCTCTCTCCCTGCTCCAGGTTCTGCAAGGGGATCTCACCCAGGCACAGCGGTCATCGCCTCGAAGCTGACAGCTCCAGTTCTGGATCGCCAGGCTCCAGACCTACCTACTCAACGGCCTCTGCACCAACATGGCCGCCAGGACAGCTTGCGTGACCTTCGAGACTAGTGGCCCCAAGCCCTCAAGTTGCCTCTCACTCTTCCAGCCTGCCCCTCCCTGGTCAGCCCCCTGTCCATCGAGGGCTCCACCGTCCACTCCATAGCTCGGGCCCGGACGGTCAGGGCTGATTCTTGGTTTCCCTCTTTCTCCATCCTCTGCGTGCAATCCAACCCTGAGTCTTAGAAGCGACCTTCAGAATGAGTCCAGAATCTGACCGCTTTCCCGAGCCCTATGGCGACCACCATCTCTCACCTGGGTTCTATAGCTGCCCCCTCACTGGGCTGCCTGTCTCCATCCAAATGCCCCTCTGTTCCCCACATGGGTACCTGAGGGGCATTTTCAAAACTCCTATCAGGCCCTAACTGGTTTGGCTCAGTGGATAGAGTGTCGGCCTGCGGACTCAAGGGTCCCAGGTTCGATTCTGGTCAAGGGCATGTACCTCGGTTGTGGGCACATCCCCAGTGGGGGGTGTGCAGGAGGCAGCTGATCGATGTTTCTCTCTCATCGATGTTTCTAACTATCCCTCTCCCTTCCTCTCTGTAAAAAATCAATAAAATATATTAAAACAAAACAAAACAAAACTCCTATCAGATCACCCTTCCCCAGCTTAAAAGCCTTGCTCAGGATCTGGCATCACACTATTTTTTTTTAATCCTCACCTAAGGATATTTTTCCATTGATTTTTAGAGAGCGTGGAAGAGAGAGGGAAAGACAGAGAGAAATATCGATGTGAGAGAAGCACATCGATTGGTTGCCCTGCATGAGCCCCGACCAGGGCTTGCTCGAGCCAGCGAGGGGCCAGCAACCAGGGTACGTGGCCTTGACTGGAATCGAACCTGGGACCCTTGGGTCCACAGGCCGATGCTCTATCCACTGAGCCAAACCGGCTTCAGGGCATCATCACACTAGAGGTGAAATCTAGACACCGATCTCTCCACAGACTCTGCCATGACCTGATCTCCTACAAGACCGTTGAAAAGCACCGCATAGCTCTCAGCTTTTGAGGGAAAAAACAACCTGAATAATAATAATAAAAAAAGCCTAGCAGAATCCAAAGAGAACAAGGCAATTGCTTTCCTAACCCTGAAACCATACATTCAGCATCTTAAATAGTATTGGAAGGCGGTACATTTTATGAAAAAGCCAAGTAAGCTCACCACTGAATTAGTTACACCACCACTATAAGTTTTTCAACCGCCATCCGTCTTTATGCTATTACTTTATGATTTATGACAGCAGAAGTTTCAGTCTGGTGTTGGCTGGTATGATGTGCAAAGAGGCTACATGTAGCCCTGGCCGGTTTGGCTCAGTGGATAGAGCGTCGGCCTGCGGATTGAAGGGTCCTGGGTTCAATTCCGATCAAGGGCACATGCCCGGGTTGAGGTCTCGATCCCCAGTAGGGGGCGTGCAGAAGGCAGCATATCAATGATTCTCTCTCTTCATGGATGTTTCTATCTCTCCTTCTCCTTTCTTCTCTGAAATCAATAAAAATATATTTAAAAAATAAAGAAGTGCCCTAACCGGTGTGGCTCAGCAGACAGAGCGTCGGCCTGCGGACTGAAGGGTCCCAGGTTCGATTCCGGTCAAGGGCATGTGCCTTGGTGGCGGGCACATCCCTCTCATCGATGTTTCTAACCCTCTATCCCTCTCCCTTCCTCTCTGTAAAAAATCAACAAAATACACTTAAAAAAAAAGAAAGAGGCTGCACACAGAGAGAACATTTCTGTGTGACTACAGAGCAGGAGAAAGTGCCCAGGTGCAGACAGGGCTCAGGGAAACGGCCCTCGACAAGCCCGTGGCTGTCACTTGCTTGGCAGGCCGGAGCCTCTCTGCCCTCCTGCACTTAGGCAGGTCATGTGACTTGCCCTGGCCCACAGAGCGCGAACAGAAGCCTTAGCAGCCCCTCCTGACAGATAGGGTAGGTATGTGTGCTGGTCCCCATCTTCCTGTACCGGCGCCACCGCCAGGGTGTTCTTACGGCGCTGTGACACCTCCGGAACCGGGCCACAGCGCTCCCATCCGCCCTGCAGGCTCAGGCCTATATTCCCTCCGTGCATGGAAGAAAAGCACAGCCAGGGGCACAGGCCAGTTTTCCTTCCTTCGTCTCTTCCCTCCTTCCTTCCTGGCTTCCCGTCATGCCCACCCCGCCCTGAGGTTGGGTCAAAGCAGCGGAGATTCCTCGGAGGCCCAGCATTCTCGCTGTCCCTCCAGCACAAGAGCTTGCTCCTGCCTCTGACCCTGTGCCTTGGCCGGTCCCTCTGCCTGGAACTCGCTTCCCTCGTGATAAAACTCAGCACCCGCCCTGGTCGGTGTGGCTCAGTGGGTAGAGCGTCGGCCTGAAGGGTCCTGGGTTCGATTCCGGCCAAGGGCACATGCCTGGGTTGTGGGCTCCACCCCCAGTGGGGGGGCGTGCAGGAGGCAGCCGATCCATGATTCTCTCTCATCATGGATGTTTCTCTCTCTCCCTCTCCCTTCCTCTCTGAAATCAATAAAAATATATTTAAAAAAATAAAATTAAAAACAAAACTCAGCACCCTCCCATCTAATGCCTGATCCGGGCGCTGGGTACAGGGGTGTTTTCACTTCGTGAACACGCGGCACGCTGTGCATTTATCGTTCATGCGTTTCCTGTACGTGTCGTTCACTTTTACAAATGTGGGTGTGGGTGTCGTCTCGGACACACAGGTCAGGGCGCTGGGGGGAATCCATCACAGAAGGGGGGTTCCACGAGAGTGGACACCAGAGGCCACCCCACTCAGCACTTTCCACCCACTATTTTATTTATTTATTTTTAATTAACTTTTTTTTTTTTTAATATATTCCACTGATCCTCCACAGAGAGGAAGGGAGAGGGATAGAGAGCTAGAAACATCAATGAGAGAGAAACATCGATCAGCTGCCTCCTGCACACCCCGCACTGGGGATGTGCCCGCAACCAAGGTACATGCCCCTGACTGGAATCGAACCTGGGACCCTTGAGTCCGCAGGCTGATGCTCTATCCGCTGAGCCAAACCGGTCAGGGCTTTAATTAACTTTTTAAAAAAATATATCTTTATTGATTTCAGAGAGGAAGGGAACGGGAGACAGAAATAGAAACATCAAGGATGAGAGAGAATCATGGATTGGCTGCCTCCCGCAAGTCCCCTCATGGGGATCGAGCCCGCAACCCAGGCCCCGCAACCCAAGCATGTGCCCTTGACCGGAATCGAGCCCAGGACCCTTCAGTCCGCAGGCTGACGCTCTATCCACTGAGCCAGACCAGTCAGGGCCCATCCACTATTTTTAAAATAGTGCCTCCCATCACCTGAATCCTCCTCTTCCTAGCGCCCACCCCTACTGACCTGATGTCATATTTGGATGCGTGTGTCTAGTGTTGGTTTCTCCCCCTGTGACTGGGAGCTGGTGTTAGCAGTCACTTCTGCGAGTGATGGCCAGCAGCCATCCGCGGCCATCTGCATTGCAGGTAGTTATAATGAAATAAAATCTAAATCCCAGTTCCTCGGTCCCACTGGCCACGTTCAAGTGCTCCATAGCTAACCGTAGCCCGGGCTTCCCTGCCGGGCAGAGGCCGTTTCCATCACGGCAGGAAGTTGGACTGGGTGGTGCTGACGCTGCACTAGGGGGCGCCTCTGAGGGCAGGGACCACGCGCATCTTCTCCGCTGCTGCACCCCCAATGCCCCCAGAAGTAGTTATTGAATGAATGGGCAAAGGAAGGAAGGAAGGAAGGAAGGAAGGAATGAATGAATGAATGAGTGAATGAATGAAGGAGTGAATGGATGAGTGGGAGGGGGAGTGAACGCATGAATCCCCCCCACCTGCCTCTCCCCACCTTGGCCTCAGGGTCCTTGTGGAAGAGCCCCTGGAGCACGCGCAGGGCGTCGATGACGCTGTGGTCGCGGTCCTTGCAGTAGGAGAGCAGGCGGTGCACGTCGGCCAGGACCAGAAACTGCTTGGAGATCTTGTTGGTGGTGCGCACCGGCAGGCAGGTGTTGGCCAGCAGGCGGCCGGGGCGGAAGTAGTAGGCGAACTCGATGGGGCAGGCCGGGTGCGAGTGGGTCAGCCGGCACTCCGTCACCACCAGGCGGTCCCGCAGCGGGCTCAGCTTGACGATGATGAAGGCCGGGCAGCCCGCCTCATGGTGCCTGCGGAGAGACACACGGCCGCCGCCCGCACGTCACCCTCTGCCCTCTGCTTCCCTCCCTCTCCTTCTCATCGTTATTTTTAAAAAGTGAGAATGGGCCCTGACCGGTGTGGCTCAGTGGATAGAGCGTCAGCCTGCGGACTGAAAGGTCCCAGGTTCGATTCCAGTCAGGGGCATGTATCTTGGTTGCAGGCACAGCCCCAGTGGGAGGTGTGCAGGAGGCGGCTGATCGATGTTTCTGTCTCATCGATGTTTCTAACTCTCTATCCCTCTCCCTTCCTCTCTGTAAAAAAATCAATGAAATATATATTTTTTTAAAAAAAGTAAGAATGGTTTCAAGCATAGGATACAGTAGAGGGCCTTAGGCATACGCCGGGTGCCCGACTTCGGGCAAGTCACTTCTCCCATTTTCCGAGGGAGGAAACTGAGGCCCAGAAAAGGTGAGTCGCAGGCTCAATGCCATCGCCTAATCAGCAGCAGAGCCATGGTCTGCACCCAAAAGTCTGCGCTCTCCAGGCCTCCTGTAACAGCTATCGTTTACCCAGCCGCCTCGAGTTCCTGCGCATGGTGTCACGGGAACCTCCCAACAGCCCCACGCGGTAGGCACGGTGATAGCCCCATTTCACAGATGAGAAAACTGAGGCCCAGGATGTGAGGTCTGTTGCCCAAGACACCCACCCAGGAAGTGGGAGGAGGCCAAAGATGGGGTGAAGGCTTATTTCTAGAGATGAGTGGGGGTGTATCCCGCCTGGGGCTCCATCTGCATAGAGACCCCATCCTGGGGCACCTAGCTCAAGCAGCCGGAGTCTGTGTTCTAGGGACTCTACTCTTGTCTGTGGCTCCTCAACCAGGGTCTCAAACTCATGCACCTACGGGGCCAGGCAGGCAAAGCAAGGAAGCGGCAGTGCCAAGCATGAGCAGCAGGGAGTGGTGGGGTCTGGGCAAACCTGAGTGCTGATGCCCATCTAACTGGGGTGGCGTCTGCCACGCGGGAACGTGGGCTCCGCCTCTCCCTGTGCTTCACGCGGAGCCAGAAACTAACCTTCTATGGGTAACGTTCCCAGTTTAAAATTGGGGCCAATTGAGATACTCTTTGCCATCTGGGCGTGTTTCTTTCTCTCTCTCTCTCTTTAAAATGTATCTTTATTGATTTCAGGAAGGAAAGAGAGATAGAAATATCAATGATGAGAGAGAATCATTGAGTGGCTGCCTCTTGCACGTCCCCTACTGGGGATCAAGCCCGCAACCCAGGCATGTGCCCTTGACCAGAATCGAACCTGGGACCCTTCAGTCCACAGGCTGACGCTCTAGCCACTGAGCCAAACCAGCTAGGGCCTGGGCGTGTTTCTTAGCTCTCTTGGGTTTCCCCCTTGCCCTGCCGTAGCATGATAGTTGGAGGGAGTTACAAGTGGGTTTGTTCACACAACGTCCATCTTCCTGCTCAGTCTGAAGTTCCAGACGGGCAGGGAATTGATCCGTCTTGCTCAAATAACCACCCCCCCAACCCCCGCCCAGTGAAATATCCCAGCCCCCAGCCCGGGGCCTGGCCCTGTATTTACTGAATGCATGGATTCTTTTCTCTGTCCTGTGGTTTTTTCTGCAGCTCTGTCTCTGATCTCCTTGTATGAGCACAAAACCTGGCTTTCACCTGTTTTTTCTGGCTCTGTCTGGTATCTCTGGCTCCAAGTCTCCACGTTTCCGGAATTTGTTGAGTCTTTTTTTCTTCTTCTGTCTCTTGGGTATCTATCCTAAGGTCTGTAAGTAGAGCCCGTCCCGTCTCTCACTGTGCGTGACTTTGTCCTTCCATCTCCATCTCTCTCTCTCTCTCTCTCTCTCTCTCTCTCTCTCTCTCTCTCTCTCTGTGCAAGCTTCCCTTCTCGACCCTCTCAGCCTCTCTACAAGGTATATTTAGCTGTTTTAGTTGGCATCTCTCGCTCCCAATCTCTGGGTGTGGGGCTCTGTGCTTACCCCTCCCCCTTGCTTCCCTCCCCCTCTAGCACGCAGCAGGGTGGCGGCTGAGCTCACTTACCCCATGGCGGGCCGGCTGGGAGCACGCACATCCTTGCACACTAGCCGCACGTAGCTGTACTTGAGCACGTCGATGAGCGTGTACAGGGGGGGCAGCCTGGCCCAGTGGCAGCGGGTCAGGTGCATGGAGCTCTGGATGAAGAAGAGCGCCAGCCGCTGCTGGCACCAGGCGTCGAAGAAGCGGCTGAACTCAGCCCAGGAGAAGAAGGCCCGTTCCAGCAGCTCCTGCTCCTCCTGCTCCTCCTGCCCCACCACCAGGCCCCGCGGGCGCTCCATCCTGGGGCACCTGAGTCAAACAAAGGTGGGAGGACGTGTGCCTAAGGCTGCAGACCCTCCCCCACCGGAGGCATCCTACTCCCTCCACTTTAGACCTGCCTCTTCCGTGCTGGTGCCTCTATGCAGGTGGGGGGTGGGGGGTGGGGGGAATACAACCCCATTCATCTCTAGAAATAACCTCCACCCCATCCTTGGCCTCCTCCCACCTCCTACACTATCCATCGACGGCTGGAGCCTGTCATCCTGGCCCCTCATGCCAGCTCTGGTTCCCTCCTGCGTAGATGGGACCCCAGGTGTAGTCGGGGTCCCTCGCCCAGAATAGGACTCTTAAGCTCGGTGGCGGACACTTCCTCAAGCAGGTTCCCAACTTCCAGCTAAGACCCCCCTCCCCCCCATGTGCTCCTACATGTGGCAGTGCCCCCATTCGCCTGGAACTCTCCCCTCCCGTGTCTCCGCATGGCTGTAAGCTGTGCCACACCCCTGCAAAGGTGTCCCACCTCCAGATGTGCTCCCACATCCAGATGTGCTCCCACATCCCGCCGCGGACCCCTGCCCCGGGTCATATTCTCATACACCTGCAGCTGCTGGCCCTTCCCCAGGCGCAGCCCCTAGGAGTCGCCTCGCCCAGCGGTGGCCCCTGTTGCCTGGAAATACTTGCACGTCCAGATGTCCTCCCCACAGACAGCAAGTCCTCACTCCTTACGGGCGTGTACCCCACTCCCCGTGGCCAATCTCAGAAGTGTCACTAGTATTCGTCTGTGTCCCCCTCCTGCCCAGTCGCGCTCCCCCCACCCCCACCCCCACCCCCAGCCCCGTCCCGCTGGGGCCGCCTCCTTTCATCTACAGGTATCATCCTCCAGGGGTGCGTGATGGTCCGAGACATGGCCCCTGGTCCCGATGCGCTCCATCACTCCGATGCTCCAGCGTCCAGCTGCGCGACCCCCGCCCCCTGCAGCCCCTCCCCGCTCCGCCCGCCGCCGCCCGCTGTCCCATCCAGTGGTACCTCCTCCCTCCCCCAGATGTGCACCCTTCCCGCCCCTCCCCACTCACCTACCCGCCCCGGAGCGGCGTCCACCTCCCACAATGCCCCGCGCCAAGGCCCTTGCTCCCGGGATGCCCCGCGCGGCCTCCGGCCTCTCTTCCCGCCGTGCCTCGCGCAGCGGCTTTTTCCCAAGTCTCCCCCTTTCCCCGTCGGTCACTCCGGGGACCCGCAGGCACACCCACCGGTCCCGACCGAGGAAAGGCGCGGGCCTTCTCCCAGCGTGCTCTGCGGGAGGGCTCGCCCCTCTTCACCCCTCCCCTAATAGCCTCCCGCCCTGGAGACTACAACTCCCAGCATCCACCGAGCGGCGGCGGCGCGGACGTCGCCCTGGCCCCGCCCCTCAGCCCGGCCCCACCCCCGGCCGCCGAGGTCTGCGCGCGAATTCCGTGGCGCGAATTTGGGAGCGCAGTCGAGTATTCGGGGGTTCCCGGTGTGACGCCCAGTGTTGCGGCGCGCGGGGCCCGCGCGAGGCAAGTGGGGCGCGCTCGCGGGGACTGAGGGGCGCCCGGGGCCCGCGGCTTTGCGGGGACTGCCGGCTCCAGCGGCCGGGAGCGCGGTGAGGAGAGGAGAGCGCCGGCAGCGCGTCCGCCGGAGGGAGGGCCGGGTGGGAGGTAGACGCGCGGCTGGAGCCACTTGGACGAAGAGGGTTTCGTGCGAGGTTTGGAGGGACCGGCCACCTGGATGGGGGCACAGTCAGAAAATGGCTAAGTGGACTGGGGCGCCGAAAATTGGAGGGGCCGGGGGATGCGGGCCACCTGGGGGGCGGGGCCACCTGGGACGGGGCCACCTGGGGGCGGGGCCACCTGGGAGGCGGGGCCAGCAAGGGGGCGGGGGCACCAAGGAGGCGGGGCCACCTGGGAGGCGGGGCCACCTGGGAGGCGGGGCCACCCGGGGCGGGGCCATCTGGGGGAAAAGGAAAAAGTTCCATAGTGAGGGGGGGGGTAAAGGGGGGGCCGGGAAAAGTTGGAGGCGGGGCCAGCTGTCAGGGGCGGGTCAGGGAGAGGTCAGCGGTGAGGCCTTGGTCTAGGCACGGGGAGTGGTCTGGCCTCGGTTACCTGTGAGGGGGCGGGGCCCAGGGGAGGGCTGTGAAGGCTGGACAGGGAGGAGGAGGCCTGGGTCTGGGAAGGGGTGGGGCCGTAAGGAGGTTTGGGGGGATGGGGCCACAGGGAGTGGGGTACATGCCGGTGAGGAATGAGGACTTGCTGTCTGTGGGGAGGACATCTGGGTATGGAAGTATTTCCAGGAAACGGGGCACCGCTGGGCGAGGCGACTCCTAGGGGCTGCACCTGGGGAAGGGCCAGCAGCTGCAGGCGTATGAGAACACGACTGGCACTTCTCACTGGCAGATGATTCTGGTCCGGAAAAAGGGGAGTTTCTTCTCGAGGGGGAAATGCATGTTTCTGATATTGTGGATTTTTTTTCTTTCTGCAAGTGGGAGGTTTATGGCCCTGGCCGGTTAGGCTCAGTGGATAGGGCATCAGCCTGCGGACTGAAGGGTCCCGGGTTTGAGTCCCATTGAGAGCACGTACCTGGTTTGCGGGCTTGATCCCCAGTTGGGGAAGAGGGGGTTGCAGGAGGCAGCTGATCAATGATTCTCTCTCATCTTTGATCCTATCTCTCCCTTTCTTTCTGAAATCAATAAAAACATATTTTTTAAAAGAAGGAGGTTTATGAGTTTTGATATCTGCACAAGCAGTCTTCTCACCAAGTATTTGGATTTCTGTTCCAGAACAGCAGACAGGAGAAGAGGCGGAGGAGCGGGGAAGGGACACTTTTGCCGCCATCATGCAGCGAAGCATCATGTAAGGAAACCTCATCCCCCTTCTCGCCTTAAACTCTCCGAGTCTCTGCTTGTCTCTGCAACTCTGCCTTTTCTTAGAAAAACTCAGGCTGGCATTTTCCAGAAGTTGATCAGTACGGAAAACGGGGAGTGAGTTAACTAACATGTTAGGTGCAGGGTTCGGAAAGCCTAACCGGTGGTGCTCAGGCCGCGGCAGTTTCGCCTTCCACATCTGGCAGTATCTGCAAATGTTTGTGGTTGTCACAGCTGGGTGAGAGGGGTAAAGGCCAGGCTGCTGCTAAACATCCTGATGCAACAGAGAATGGTCTGGCCTGTCACTCAGGCATGCCGAGGTGGGGAAGCCCTGTCCCAAGGCAGGGCTCAGGAAAAGCAGAAAGGGGATCACCTGGCTGTGTCATTGGAACCTGGAGTTAACAGTTGGATCTAGTTGCCAAAGCTTTGCCCCTGGGAATCCGTCTCTCCATGTTTCAGCTCTGCTTGCCCTCAGGTTGCGTCGTGTTGGCAGGCCCTCTTCCTCGGGCTCTGGCACCAGAGAGTTAGCAATCCCAGTGGGAAGAGGCTGCCCCCTCCCAGCTGTTCCAACAGTGTCTAGGCTCCTGTTTCCATTGGCCCAGCTTAGGCCCCATGCTGGTCCCTGATCTGGCCACAGGGATGCAGGGCTCTGATTGGCCGGGCCTTGGGGCCTGTGCCCGCCCCAGTCATGGGTGAAAGGACAGGCCTATATGCAAATCTCAGGTACTGAGAGAATTGGGGGAAGAGGCCTCCCAAGAGAAAAGTGGAGGGCTGTTACCAGACGCTAGACAGACCCAGACCTCACATCCACCACACAGACCTGGGAGAGGGTGGCTCAGACAGACCTCAGGCTGGATTTTTCCCACGTGATGAGGAATCTGGGGCGAATCTGCCCTTCGCTTATACTAAGTGCTTAGTTAATACTTGTTGATTGACAGTGGGGATGTGGCATGTCAGGTGGAGTCAGGGCAGAAAAGTAAGCAGAGGGCTGCCTCCTCACCTGGGCTTCAGTTTCCTTATCAGAAGGGGGTTGTTTGGAATCTCCTGTTACAGGCGAGGCTGGGAACTGGCGTCGGAAGCTGTGGAGGACGTCCTGTATCGGGGGAGTTATTGGTGCTGTTTTCATTCCCGTTCTTCCCCCTCCTGTGCTCCTCCAGGTCGTTTTTCCACCCCACGAAAGAGGGCAAAGCAAAGAAG
Organism: Myotis myotis; assembly: GCF_014108235.1. Classification (NCBI taxonomy): domain Eukaryota; kingdom Metazoa; phylum Chordata; class Mammalia; order Chiroptera; family Vespertilionidae; genus Myotis; species Myotis myotis. The sequence continues at coordinate 210,216 of NW_023416364.1, forward strand.
CCGGAGGAGACACCCAGCAGCGCCAGAGAGGCCGAGCCCCCTCCAAAGCACGTAACGGGCCTGGGCTGTGGTGAATTTGTTCCTTTGTCAGTCAGGACTGTTGGCTGCAAGTGTGAGAAACTCAGCTCAGACTGTCTCAGGATCTCAAAGGGAATTTTTGACTTCAATAACTGGAAGTCCAAAGGGTATGTCCAGCTTCAGGCACAGCTGTATCCAGGCCTCAGAGCTGTCTTCAGGGCTCTGTTTCATGTCTCGAGAGCAGCGGTCGCCAACCTTTCAGCCCTCACGGACCACCGAATTGGAGCAGCGGTTGCCAACCGGTGGTCTGGACCACCGTGAGGTCCGAAAGGTTGGCGACCGCTGCTCTAGGGCAGACTTTTTAAGAGGCGGAGAAGCTGGCCACTGGCCTCATTTTCATGCCAGCTTACCGAATTCAGTGATTTTCAACTTTTTTCATTTCATGGCTCACATAAACTCATTGCTAAAATTATGCAGCACACCAGAAAGGGTATTTTTTGCTGAACTTACAATTTTTTTTTAAAATATATATTTTTTTATTGATTTTTTACAGAGAGGAAGAGAGAGATAGAGAGTTAGAAACATCGATGAGAGAGAAGCATCGATCAGCTGCCTCCTGCACATCTCCTACTGGGGATGTGCCCGCAACCCAGGTACATGCCCTTGACCGGAATCGAACCTGGGACCCTTCAGTCCACAGGCCGACGCTCTATCCACTGAGCCAAACCGGTTTTGGCTGAACTTACAATTTTAATTCATTCACAATTGATGGCTATTGTGCTTTTTTGAGAATTTAAGGGAAAAGAGGTCAGTGCCCCTTGTGCTGCGCCAGCACGGCTAAGGGTGAACCCAAGTGGGGGCGATGAAAGGCTTAGAAAAGACGGACAAGAGAATGAAAGCTGGGTCTTGGCAGGACGCTGTCCTCTCGGGTGGAGAGAGACAGCGCCAGCGCCCACAAGCTGTGTCTTTATTTTATAGCAGATGCCATGAGGCAAAGTAAGGGCGTGATCAAGATGTTTACAACATTTTTGTGGGTTTCAGTCCTACTCATCTACATGCACCTGAACTCTATCAAGCCCACATCACTCAGGCACGTGGGGCCACGTGTTCGGACCATAGGTTCAAGCTTATAGCTATAGCTGTTGGCTATAATTGTGCTGGGAGGGCTCTGCCTTCCAAGCTGGGACTTGCACATGCCCTCTCCTCAGTCCAAGGCTTGAACCTGTCCAAAACCCTGGAGCCGCACCCCACAGCCCCTGACGAGTCAGGTGCTGCATGTTTTAAAAACTCTTGCAGCACATCAGTGTGCCTTTCGTGGCACACTGGTTGATAATTGCTGATCTAAGAAGAGAGCAGTGGTCTCTCCTCCAGCATCTCCTGCACAAGTTCGTGGGGAGGCCCTGCTGGGGTCACATGATTACCCCAGTCGGCTTTCCCAAACATGGACTCAGTCTAGATTTCGTTCATGTCCCCAATTTGGGACCCCGGGCAAGTAATTTACTTCATGTGTCCCAGTTCCTGGCGTGTAACAGGGAATCTTAATCTCTGTTAGGCTTTCTGTGTGGGTTCCATGAATTAACGGATGTACACTGTGTAGAATAGTACCCAGTTCATGTACTTACAGGCTCAGTAAGTAGCGATAATCAAGTAATATTCTTTTTCAACACTTGATTTTCAGATCTGCCCCTGTTGTGTATACATAGCTATATATCTTATACTAGAGGCCCGGTGCATGGATTTGTGCACATTGAAAGGAAATTAATTATAAGAAATATTTTAGAGGCCGGGGAGGGACCGAGGGAGATTGGCCGGCTGGGGAGGGACTGTGGGAGGGCTCTAGGGTGTGTCCGCCCAGTCTCACCCAGTCCTGATCTGCAGACTTCAGCAGCAAGCTAACCTACCGGTCAGAGCGTCTGCCCCAGGGTGGTCAGTGAGCATCATAGTGACTGGTCGAAAAGTCGAACGGTCAGACACAGCATATTAGGCTTTTATTATATAGGATAATAAAAGCCTAATATGCTAAGTGTCTGGTCTGGTCGGCCATTCAACCAATCGAAGTGTAATATGCTAATGATATGCTAAGGCTGCTCAACCGCTCGCTATGATGTGCACTGACCACCAGGGGGCAGAGAGTCGACTGGTCTAGCATGGATACCCTAATGTGGAATTATACAAGGTGATTGTTAATATGTCAACTCAGAGAAGTAGGTAAAGTAAACATTTGAAGTCTTTCTAATCACTTTCCAGAGGAACTACTTTTACAAGTTTGAGGTATATCCTTTCTTCTGTGCCTATAAACATATGTGCACCTACCAGAGTTATTAACACATAATAGGTGCTCAATAAATATTTGTTGAGTGTTTCCCATACTTACATATTGCACATATTGCACAGCAGGACTGTCATGTTGGTCGCTAATCTAGCCCAAGTAGCTGGCACATGCCTGATACCTACCAGATGCTCAGTAATATACACCCTTATTTTTAAATAGCAAAAGCTGGGTTATTATATATGCAAATTGCAGGTACATATTGGCAAACAGATATTTTTTACGCTCATGGACTCATACTATACATATTCATTTTTTCAAGAACTATCTACTGAGTATCTTCTACGTGTCAGGCACTGTCTGGATTCTGGGCTCCTCTCGTGGTGTTGATCACCTGCTTTTTTCCTCCCGAGAATGTCTTTTAAAGCCCTCCCGTGATGCTTTGTATAAACCCACTTTATTCTTTTTGAGGGTCCATACAATGAGTGTGCTATCACTGACCTAACTAGGGAGATGTCTCTATTCCTCATCCAGACCGTGGGCTCTGGGAACGCAGACACCTGTAGGAATCAGCCTTGTTCTCGTGCCGTAAGCGACCTCCCCACTGCTCTGTGTTTGATGGTCTGTGCCCGTGCTCTGCACCAGGCCGGGCGCTCCTCAGAGCCAGTGTGGGGGGGCGCAGTGGGGCTGCATAGGCTGGTAGGCAGCTCTGTGCTAGTAGGTTGCCTGAGACCCAGGTTCCCTCCTTGCCCACCCTCCCAGCCCAGCCATGCCCTCGTGAGCATTATCAAAGCAGGCCCGCCAGTTCAAGTTCCAGGGCTAAGGCAAGGTGAGGGCAAGTTGCTTGTCAGGCATGGCCACTTACATTCTGTTGGTCAGAACTTACCAGGTGACCATGCATAGCAGCAGGGGAGGCTGGGAAGTGTAGTCCCTAGTCGAGTGGCTATGTGCCCAGCTACAACTCAGGGGCTTGTATGACTAAAGGAAAGAGGGTTTTCAAATGGCTGTTGAGGCCAGTCTCTGCCCTCAGTAGGAACTCCACTTGCTCTCAGATTCACCCATAACAGGGTGGGCACATAGGAGGCCTCCAGAGATCCATGATGGGTAGAGGGATAATTCAGAGTATATGCCTAGGCCTGGCCGGGTGGCTCAGTTGGTTAGAGTGTCATCCCAAAACACCAGGGTTGCTGGTTTGATCCCTGGTCAGGGCACATGCCAGAAGCATAATAAGTGGAGCAACAAATTGATGTTTCTCTCTCTTCCCCTGCCTCTCTCTCTAAAATCAATAGTAATTAAAAAAGGGTATATGCTTAGGAGGCCCCTAGATGTTCATTGATGGTTGAAAGGAAAGGAAGGAGGCAGACATGGTGAAGGAGCTGGAGTGTTTGTCCGGCCCACTCTGCCAGCCAGAACACCCCCGTTTCCCCCCCTTCTAGGGTGGCGCTGAAGGAGCGGAACAGAGTGGTGCCTGAGAGCGACTCTCCGGTGAAGAGGTCGGGCAGGAAGACGGCCCGGGTCCTGTGCAGCGAAGGGGAGGAGGAGGAGGACGATGAAGCCATCACGTCCCCCAAAGGCCAGGTAGGTCCCTGTCAGCCTGCCCACTTTTACGGGGAGCAACCCTAATTCCCATTAGCCTTCGGAACCGAGTGCAGCAGCTGCTCAGAGGGGCCCTGGAGACATGCCCCAGGACAGGGAGGGTTTCGTGGTCGTGCCCTGGAGCAGGCAGACAGGCAGGTCTCCACAGTCCTAAGTCCGCCTCAGTCGTGGGACCTGAGGCAGGCCCCCCGACCTTGGTGCGCCTCACCTGTGACATGCAGCTCATGGTGGCGCCTGCCTCTCAGGTTGGCTGTGAAGAGGATGGGCGTCAGCTCACATACGGATCTGAGAATAACGCCTAGAAAATGTCCATTGGTGGTTGAAAGGAAAGGAAGGGCCCAAAGATACGTAGTCTCTCCTGTTATCACAGCTTGTCGTCTGCTCTACACTTTGGCTCATTTCCTTTCCGTTGAAAAGTAATTTAATGCCTGCCCTGGCCGGTGTGCTCAGTGGTTAGAGCGTCTGCCCGAGCACCGAAGGGTCTCGGGTTCAATTCCTGGTCAAGGGCACGTGCCTGGGTTGCAGGTTTGATCCCCTGCCCTGGTCGGGGCATGTGCAGGAGGCAACCAATTGATGTGTCTCTCTCACATCCATGTTTCTCTCTCTTTCTTTTTCCCCCTCCCTCCCTTATGGGGCGCGGCTGCAGTGTTTTGGCTAGGATCAAGCCTTGGACTAATGAAAGGACAGGGTCCTCTCATTGCCACGTGCAAGTCCCAGCTGGAGGGCAGGGCCCTCCCAGCACAATCATAGCCAACGGCTGTGGTTGTGAGCGTGAACCTATGGTCCAAACACGTGGCCCCACGTGCCTTGTGGTAGAGTTCAGGTGCATGTAGTTGAGTGAGGTTGGAACTCACGAGAATGCTGTAAACAACTTGATCACGCCCCTACTTTGCCTCGTGGCATCTGCTATAAAATAAAGACACGGCTTGTGGGCGCTGGCGCTGTCTCCTCATCAGGGAGCAGCGTCCCACCGAGACCCAGCTATTATTCTGTCTGTCTTTCCTTAATCCTTTCACCCCCCCACTCAGTTCACCTTTGGCCGCAACAGTCCCTTCATTCCACTCTCTGAAAATCAATGGAAAAATATCCTTGGATGAGGATTAACAACAACAGAATCACATAAACCTATTATGTCGCAGTTCTGGAGGTTGGGGGCCTGACGCGGGTCTCACGGGGCTGAAGTCAGGGTATCGGCAGGGCTGCGTTTCTGGGATACGAGGAGAGACTCATCTCCCTGCCCTTTCCAGCTTCTAACGGCCGCCTTCTCTCTCTGTGCAAACGTAGCAACGCTGCCCTTCTGTAATCACGTCTCTCTCTCCTGCTCCCTCTTCTACTTTCTGGCTCCTGTGATTGCATTGGGCCCAGCGGATGATCCAGGATCATGTCCATCTCTCAGGGCCGCTGGTTAACAGCCTTACTTGCCCCTGCAGCCTGGATTGCCCTTTGTGGTGCCTCCAAACACTCAGATCCCAGTGATTCGGACAGGGACCTCTTTAGGAGCTCGGACTTGGCCCCGAGGCTGTGAGGCCGCTGAGGAAGGGCTTGAGCAGGAGAGGGAAGAGGTGGCCTGGGCTCCTGGGCTCCCGTGGGGCCTGTGGGGAGGTGTGGAGCTGACATTCAGACCTTTGTGGTGCAGATGCTGGCTGGTGGGTGCTGGGCCTCTGGGTTTGGAGGAGCCGCCTTGGGGCCTGGGGCTCAGACCTTTGAGGAAGGGGCACTGGGCAGAGGCTGCCGGTCTCCGTAGGGCACCAGGCAGCAGGCCCTGCAAGTGTTGGAAGAACTGGAAGTTGGATCCCCGGGCACCTTGTGCTGACATTCCTGACACAGAGCAGGAAAGGGGTGGCAGAGTCCCAGCATCACACGGGGGAGCGGATGGGAGCTGAGGGGCAGTCGCTTAATCCCTGGCACAGGGCCCTGTATGAAGATGAGTTAGTAGTTGAAACCAAGACACAAATAACAGAGGCTTTCATTTTTTTTTATTTTTTATTGATTTTTTACAGAGAGGAAGGGAGAGAGATAGTTAGAAACATCGATGAGAGAGAAACATCCATCAGCTGCCTCCTGCACACCCCCTACTGGGGATGTGCCCGCAACCCAGGTACATGCCCTTGACCGGAATTGAACCTGGGACCTTTCAGTCTGCAGGCCGATGCTCTATCCACTGAGCCAAACCGGTTTCGGCAAGACACAAATAACAGAGGCTTAAGCAAGGTAGGGCTCTCGCTCTCAGCACAAAAGTCCCGGATTGGTGTGGGAGTCTCTGAGTCAGGGGGGCTCTTGTCCAAGGGAATATCCACGTTGGGAAGAGGGCACTCCCCTTTCCACTGATGAATGCTGTTGGGACCGAGGGAAGCATGCGTTAGTTCCCCTTACCTTGCATCGTGTAGAACTGAGGGGCATGGTCACACTAGCCGCAAGGGAGGCTGGGAAGTGTAGTCTTTAGTTGGGCCACCACATGCCTACCTAAAAATCAAAGATTTTGTCTCTTTAGAAAAAAGAGTTGTTATTGGTGTCCAGGAGAATCTGGGACCATGAACTCTACATGGAGGGTGGAGTGAGAGGGGCTGCGGCCTGAGCTGGGGCTGGGACTGTGGCATGGAGAGGAGTGGGGAGAGCGGCTTCAGTGTTGGGACAGGTTCAAGCCTCAGACTAATGAGAGGGCACGGTCCTCTCATGGCCACGTGCAAGTTCCAGCTTGGAGGGCAGAGCCCTCCCAGCACAATTATAGCCAAGAGCTGTGGCTGTGAGCTTGAACCTATGGTCCGAACACGTGGCCCCACGTGCCTGACTGCTGTGGGCTTGAGAGAGTTCAGGTGCATGTAATCGAGTAGGATCGAAACCCACGAGAATGTTGTAAACATCTTGACCACGCCCTTACTTAGCCTCGTGGAAACTGGCTATAAATAAAGACACGGCTTGTAGTCCGTGGTGCTGTCTCTCTCCCCCGAGAGGGCAGCATCTCACCGAGACCCAGCTTTCTTCTCTTGTCTGTCTTATCTAATCCTTCACCGCCCCCTCTCAGGGTCACTAAACCTGGCTAAGCTGGTGCGGCACATGAGGCGCCCAATGTGGGGCTGAGTTGCCATGGCCATGCCCGCCCGCCACAGGGGAGAGACAGAGTCCCTCTGCTTGGGAAATGAGATACTCAGTGCTCTCTCTCCCCCCCCCCCCCCCACTCTGTAATTGCTCTTTCTTTCTTCTTCCAGAAGCCTGCCCCCAGCTCTCCACAAGTCTCCCCTCCCGCTCCTGTCACGTCCCCTGAGAGCAGCCCTTCCCTCTCCGGCCCCTCTCCGGCAGCGACCATCTCCCCGTCAGGGATCCCGAAGCGGCTCACAGGTAAGGACACACGGCCTGCCCTTTCGGTTGCTTGTCCTTGTCCCCACTTGGATTTCAGCGCCAGGCAACCGTCCTCATGACAGCTCTGAGCTTGGCCTTGTGGTTAAGAGCACAGCTCCACCATCCACCGGCTGTGTGACTGGGCAAATGGCCTCATTCACCTGTTTTTGTCCCTCTTTTCAGTGTAGATACTAGAAGATTTAAGATGATTGTGTGGCTCGCATGTATTTTCATTAGATGGTGTGGTATAAGGAATAATAGCGGTGACGCGGGCTGTGGGAGCACAGAACTGAGCCCGCCCGCCCGGAGGAGGTGACCCGGAAGATGGGTTAGGTTCGCTGTGCTGGGAAAGGGCGGTGGGAAGTGTTGCAGCCGAGAGCAGCACGTGCAGAGGCCAAGAGGCAGAACAGCCTGGTGTGTTTGGGGCGTCCTGCGCTTCAGCGTTTCTGGAGAATACAGTGCCGTTTGGAGAGCGGGGAGAGTCTGAGGGCGAGTGGGGAGGGATGAGCTGAGGCGGAGAGTGGGGGCTGGCTCCCGGAGGGCCCTGCACGCGAGGCTAGGGAGCGGGCTTTGCCTGCGGTGCTGGGGAGCCTGGGGGCGCTGCGAGCTGACGGCTGGTCAGGCCTGCGGGAGAGGTGGTCCTAATAACAGAACCGAGCGGCTCGGGTGTGTCAGGGATTCATTTCAGAGGAAGGGACGTCTGAGCTTTGTCCCAAAGGGCTGGGCCACGAGCTCAACAACACGTGCGAAAGCCCAGAGGTGACTGCGGAGAATTTGGGAATGACAGCCGTTCAGAGATGCTGGTAAAGAAAGTGGGTTGTGTGGCGTGGGAGTCAGGGGGTCAGGTGGAGAGAAGTTAGGGAGGATGGGAGGACAGAGTGGACACTAAAAGGCTGTCCCGGCCGAAACCGGTTTGGCTCAGTGGATAGAGCGTCGGCCTGCGGACTGAGAGGTCCCAGCTTCGATTCCGGTCAAGGGCATGTACCTGGGTTGTGGGCACATCCCCAGTGGGAGATGTGCAGGAGGCAGCTGATCGATGATTCTCTCTCATCGATGTTTCTAACTCTCTATCCCTCTCCCTTCCTCTCTGTAAAAAATCAATAAAATATATTTAAAAAAAAAAAAAAAAAAAGGCTGTCCCGGAGTGGGGGGCGGGGAATGTGGGAAGCTTTCGAGCAGGGCGGGGACAGTTCCCGCCACAGCCGCTGAAGGTCCCTCTGGGGTCATGGGAAGAAGCCAGGAAACCAGGGAGAAGGTGAGAATTGATGAGAATCATTACAGCTGCCTTTTCTTCACCATGTGATCTCAGCTTGGCATCTTCTAGAAACAGGCTCTGAAACTCTGTGACAAGGATTCAGTGCAGACCATTTCTTGGGGAGGTGGGAGGTGCAGAGAAGACAGACAGTGATCCAGGGAAGGGGAGTCGGCCCATAACAGATGTGTTCTTGGGTCGCCCCCCCAGGGGTGCTGGAGCTTCATTCGCTGGGGAAGCGCTGGGAATTGGCCTAAATGTGTGCAGAATGATCTGCCGGAAGTGCGGGGAGCTGGGTGCTTATACACCAGCACCGTTAGTCTCTGGGTGAGGGAACTCCCAGGGCCTGGTGATTCCTGGTGCATCGGGCTCCTGAGGTCCTGGGAAATGTGTCCAGGACACACGGAGATGGTCAGCTCCTGGGGATGCAGGCACGGAGCGCACTGGCTGCAGTTGGGACTGGCTGAGCCCGTTGCACCCGTGCTTAATTTTTGGGATTATTTCCGTCCTGCGGATGTGGGAGAGTGAGGCCCAGAGAGATTAAGTAACTGCTCACCGTCATGCAGCCAGGAGGCAGCGGGAGCACCAGGGACAAGGCTCCCACTGGGCAGTAGCTGTGGGCAGGAGGAGAAGGGGGGGACCCGGGGCCTTTTCAGGAGCCCCATCACAAGGGGGTCGGGGTGCGCTTGGTGCCGAGTTCTCCGGGGCGGGGCAGGTTGGCCAGCGAGTCAGCCACACCTCAGCCTTTGCCTTCCCAGCTCGAAAGCAGTTTTCTAAACGGAAGATTCAGGATGTCCTAGAAGAGCACAGCACGGACAAGGGCCCAGAAGCCAAGAGGAAGAAGGTGGAGGAAGGTGAGGCACCGGGCGGAGGGGTGCGCGCACGTGTGTGTCTGTCTGTCTGTCTGACTGCACAGAGGGAAGTCTGGAAGGGCGTGGCCCATCTGGGAGGACAAGGTGTTAGGACCCCACTGATTTGATGCCTGTGTCCATGAATGTAAATACGTCTGCCAACCCACACACCAATATGGGGCTTTATTAGAGCATTTTGGAATATAGTCACTTGGCTGTCTCAGTGTAGCTTCCATACAGTTTCCCACTTTTTATTGTTACTTTTTGGAAATACGTTCCTCTAAATCAGGGGTCCTCAGACGTTTTAAACAGGGGGCCAGTTCACTGTCCCTCAGACCGTTGGAGGGCCGGACTATAGTTTAAAAAAAAACTATGAACAAATTCCTATGCACACTGCACATCTCTTATTTTGAAGTAAAAAAACAAAACAGGAACAAATACAGTATTTGTATTTGCATGTGGCCCGCGGGCCGTAGTTTGAGGACCCCTGGGCTAAATGATCCCCTTTTCCCTTGTAAATTTTACCAGGAAGCAGAGGCTCCCGCGTTTTCCCAGACCCCGCGGTGACTCAGCCATTTTTTCATGGTGCCCGCGGCCGGTCCCAGACCAGTTCTGTGTACTAAGTAGTGGATACCCAAACCACTGTTTATGTTCTAGGAGCTCGGGCACTTGAGGAAAATAACACACATACGTGGAGAGGAAAATTAATATTTCTGTTTTATTCTTAAGTAGTCACAGTGGTTTATCATAGGAAGTCTCCTGGGCGCTGCACCGCTTCTCAGACTGGAATCCAGTTGCAGACTGCCACCCTCATTTCCTGTTTCCTGCCCCGTGCTGATTTCTGTGCAGTGCTTGGTTTTTATCACAGCAGCTAGTGAAAACCAGCTTTGCAAAAAATGTAACAGCAGAAACTGCAAGGAACGTGACCCAATACTGAAAACTAAAGTACCTTGACGTAGCAGTTCATCAGTGTGGGCACAAGTCCCCAGTTTCCGTTGCAAGTGTCAGGTATCCTGCGGTGTCCCTGTGAGTTCCTGCGTCTTGGTGACGAGGGAGCTGCAGTGATAAAGGTCTGATCGATTGATCGATCCTTTGGGGCCTGAGATTAGACCAGCTGCAGCCTTTGCCACTGTCGGTTTGTTTAATAAAAGGTCTTTATTAAGCTCATCTTTCCCGGGGGAGATTGCATTTCCTGTTGGCAATTTTTAGTCAATAATGAATTTTACTATGAATTGTCAGTGTCTGGGGATGTGGGGGTGGGTGGCTTTTTCTACTAAGATAAATTTTTCCCAAGTTTATACAACTTTTATTGTTTCCCTGATATGATTTTTTTCAGTCAGTTTAATTTTTTTAATTATAATCTGTAACAAGTTATCACATACAACTCCTATTCTGTGGTCTCTAATTCTAAAATAATTGTTTATAAGAAAAGGCTGGCCTTGCTCAGCTGCACAGGTGAACACGGGATTGGCTTCCCTTGGGGGTCCCCACCTCCCGTTCCTGTACAGCAGGCATGTCAAACTCAAAGGCTAACACGGGCCAAGTAAACGAGGCATGTAGCCCGTGGGCAGTGAGTTTGACATGCTTACTTTACAGACACACTTGATTGGCTCAAGAAAGAATAAAGGGGCAGAACGTCTTGGGAGGTGAAATGCCCTTGGGGGGTCAAAGTGACTTTTTGCCTTCTCGCTTCCTGTGTGTCCTCAGAAGCAGAGACCCCAACAGAAAACCTCCCACAGCCGGAAGGGGCCAAAGAGAAGAAAGCAGAAGAGGGGGACCTGCCCATGACGCCCCCCGAGCCCCAAAACGCCTGCAGTGAGTTTCAGATCCCCTTCCCCCTGCAGCCCCATCTCTGCTTTTGGGGTCAGATGTCTTGGTCGGACAATTCATTTAAATGAGACGTAGATTCTCAAGTGTGCTGTTTACATGTGGATTTTGGGTTTTATTATTGTTATTCTGCATGCATGTGAGAAAAAAAGAGCCAGTCATCCTGCAACAAAATACATCTCAGGAATCATAGGTACTGAGTAATTAGTTGAGCGATAATTTTTAAGTTGGACAACCAGGCTGAGTGCGGGGTTTAGAGGCCAGCCTGCCCCTCACCAGCCCCGCCATCCGGTGTCCGTGAGCCCCCTGAGTTAGGAACAACCCGTGGGCCGTTTTAGGATGCAGAGTGGTACCTGATTTTCCGCAGCTGCAGAAGTGGGGACATTTTCTCATCGGGCTGTGATGTCTTTTTACCCTTTCCATAGGTCTCCAGTTTGGGGTTAAATGCTAGAATCCCCTGAGTTAGTACCGACAAAAAAGCATCAGGCTCAAAGCTTGCTCTGGGCCAGTGGTTGGCAAACTGCGGCTCGAGAGCCACATGCGGCTCTTTGGCCCCTTGAGTGTGGCTCTTTCACAAAATACCGACTTCTGCGCATGGGCCACGAAGTTTCAATCGCACTGTAAGTGCGCGCCCGCACGTGGTATTTTGTGGAAGAGCCACACTCAAGGGGCCAAAGAGCCGCATGTGGCTCGCGAGCCGCAGTTTGCCAACCACTGGGCTCTGGGCAGAGGAAAAGGGCCGAGTTGGTGAGGTTTTCCATTTAGAGCAGTGGTTCTCAACCTCGGCTGCACATGAGAACCACCTGGGAATCTTTTTAAAATCCTGAATTCCGGGCCTCCTCCTCCGGAAATTCTGTTTGTTACTAATGTGGTGGCCCCACCCCATCACAAAGAAACAGAATTTCCGGAGGGTGAGGCCCAGAAATCAGGATTTTAAAGATTCCCAGGTGACTCTCATGTGCAGCCGAGGTTGAGAACCGCTGGGTTAAACAGTAAAAAGCTTCAGGGTGGAAACAGTTCGCAGCAGCACCGTCCGACCTCTCGCTTTAGAAGCCGAGCCGCCGACAGAAAGCGGCTCAGAGCCGGTGGTGGCGGTGAAGCAGGAACCCCAGGACGAGGAGCCGGCCAGGCCGCCCCCCAGAGCTCCCAAGATGCTCAGCAGTCTCTTCAGTGAGCTGCTCCTCCTGCCTCCCCTCCCCGGGCGGTGCTGGGGCGGTGCTGGGAGGGGGCGGGCCGGCCTTTCCCCAGCGAGAGCGGCAGGCCCCTTGGCCTTCCTGTGTTAGAAAGTCTGATGACTGCGTCTCCTGGCTTGTCGCCGGCTACTGAGCGTCGGGGACGGGTGTGGGATGGGGCTGTCAGGAGAAGGACCCACAATTTCCTGGCTTCCTTCCCAGCCCCCCGGAAGCCGGCAGTCAAACAGGAAGTGAAAGAAGAGGGGCCTGGCACCCCAAGAAAGGAGGCGTCCAAGGGGTGAGTCAGCGTCTGTTGAGTAGAGAGGACAGTGGATTGAAAAGATCCACTGTCCTCTACTGGGGATGTGCCCGCAACCAAGGTACATGCCCTTGACCGGAATCGAACCCGGGACCCTTCAGTCCGCAGGCCGACGCTCTATCCACTGAGCCAAACTAGTCAGGGCAGCGAGCTCCTTTTCTTGAACGTGTGCTGTGTCAGGTCCAGCTACAGGCTCTCTTCCTCTGCGGCAGTCCTGCGGCGGAGGCAGGTAGTTTAGCCTTTTCACAGGCATTGGAACCAAACCGCTTTGATTTTACTCTAAGCCTCCAAAAAGGAGATGGATAATCACAGAAAATTTTCAGCTTTAATTATACTAATACTAATAAAAAAATGTTTGGGGGATTCTTAACGTCAGTGTTGCACCCCAGTGGAGACCTAACTGAGATTAAGTGGCATCGTTTCAGCGTGTGACTGCACTGCAGCCAGCTCCTTTTCTTTCTTTTTTTTTAAAATATATTTTATTGATTTTTTACAGAGAAAGGGAGAAGGATAAAGAGAAACATCGATATGAGAGAGAAACATCGATCAGCTGCCTCCTGCACGCCCCCTACTGGGGATGTGCCTGCAACCAAGGTACATGCCCTTGACCGGAATCGAACCCGGGACCCTTCAGTCCGCAGGCCGACGCTGTATCCACTGAGCCAAACCGGTCAGGGCAGCGAGCTCCTTTTCTTGAACGTGTGCTGTGTCAGGTCCAGCTACAGGCTCTCTTCCTCTTCCTCTACGGAGGAGGCGGGTAGTTTAGCCTTTTCACAGGCGTTGGAACCCTGAGCCCAGAGAGGTTAGGTCGGCTTCCCGAGTCCCACAGGGAGGTGGGGGTAGGCCAGGCCTGGGACTCATGTCCCCGATTCCTAAGCCTGGGCTCTCCCTTCACCACTGCCCCGCCATGCCTCCTGGGCGTGCGTCTGTGCTTGTGCATGTGTACAGACGTTTCTCTACCATAGACGACGTCTTATGTCTCCCTCCTTATTTCCTGTGATACTGCGACCCTTTTCTTACCTCACTCCCAGCCTGATCACTTGTCTGTGCCTGATGGCTGCCTGTAGGTGGCAGGCCGACCTGCGGGACCTCCAGTTCTCACCTTTGAAGTGGGACGTATCGATGACAGGAAGTTAACATCCACTGTTATCCTGTCCCAGGCGCTAGGCCGTGGGCCTCTGTGCTCCTCTCGGCACCGGGGTGTGTCGATGCTGTCGGTACCCTTTTCGCAGCGAGGGGAGTGAGCGTGGAGGCAGGGCAGCGTCGTGGAGAGCTGAGAGCCCGCTCCACCCTTGCCAGCTGTGTGGCCTCGGGGGTGACGGCCTCTGTGCCCGTCTCCTCCTGAGGGCGGAAGCATGTAGACTAGGCTTCGGCTCCGGCCAAGCTCAGCAGGTTTATAGCGGCTGCTGTTACTACCGTTATTACTATTACTTGATTTTAGGGCCTTGCTTAGGCCGCAAACGGGGAGTGTGGCAGAGTTGGGATTTGAAGCAGGCAGTCTGGCTGTAGTTTCCTACCCAGCATGCTCTGCTGCCTCTTATTGAGGTAACAATAGAAACAGCCAGGACGGCTACACTTATTCGACACGGGGTCTGTACAGTTCACCGTGCACAGCCCTGCACCTGCTCCATCCACAGTCCTGTCTGCAGGAGAATCAGCGGAAGAGCTGAAAAATCTGGAGTCTTCCATGTGCCCTTCGGTCCCCAGTTTTGGAATAGATACAGGCCTGAGGCTGGGAGTCAGGGTTACATTTATTTATTTAAAATATCCTCGCCGGAGGATATTTTTTTCCATTGACTTTTTAGAAAGAATGGAAGGGGGTTGTGGGGGGGGGGGAGGGAAGAGAGAGAGAGAAACATCAAGGAGAGGGAGACATTGATTGGTTGCCTCCTGCATGTGCCCGGACTGGGGTCGGAGAGCAAACCTGCAGCACAGGTACCTGCCCTTAACCGGGAATCGAACCTGCGACCCTTCGGTTTGCAGGCAGATGCTCTAACCATTTAGAAACACCGGCCAGAGCATCAGTGTTGTGTTTCAAATAATCCCCACAAAATGCACCTCGCGAGAATCCTTACCCTATTTCTTCCTTAACCCTTATGACAACATGTCACTGTAGGATTTCGGTGGCTTCATTGTATAGATGGAGACACTGGTTTGGGGACGGAAGCTACTTCTCCAGGTGACACCGCTGGTTGGTGACGCAGCAGGGATTTGAACCAGATGGTCTGGCTGCAGTCGGGCTGTGCTGGCTCTGACAGGGTCAGCGTGAGGCTGTGATGTAGGGGTCAGCAGTCTGGAGCCCTGCTACTAGCTGTGTGACCGGGGGGAACTGCTTCACCACTCTGGGCCCCAGTTTCCTGGTCTGGAAATTGTAGAAGAGCCCGTACCTGCAGGACTGATTGCTAACAGCTGTGTGCTCTTAGCACAGTGCCTGGCACTTCGTGGCGCCCTGTGACCTCACCCTCGTGCTGCCCACCCAGAGTGAGCGAGGGAGGGCTGGTGAGAGGCCCAGAGGGATCGTAGGTCTCGTAGTGTGGACTCCAAAAACCATGCTCCACTATAACCACGCGGACCCCTTTTCTGTTCCTCAAACGTGTTGAGCGTGTCTCTACCTCAGGGCCTTTGCACTCGCTGTTCCCCCTGCCTGGGATGCTCGTTTCCCTGATAAACACTCTGCTCAGCTGTATCTGCTCAGGCCTTCCCCCACCCCCTCTGAAGTAGCATCTGTCACCCCGCTTTCTCCCGGTACTTGGTTTTATTTTGTTTTCTGAAATATTTTTTATTATCTAAAGCTACTTGTTTATGTTTTCTCCCCCAGACTCTCGCACTCGGATGTGAGCTCCAGGTTAGCAAACTTTCTTTTCATTTACTTCTGGGCCTAGAACGGTGCCTGGCCTTGGTAGGTGCTCGGGAAACGTTAGTCGGAGGAGCGGGCTTCCCTTCAACCCAGCGTCTACCTCATCTACTCTCCCTTTTGCCTCCGCAGCCCCCTGGACCCATCCAGCTACAACCCTGCCAAGAAAAACTACCACCCCGTCCAGGACGCGTGCTGGACGCGGGGCCAGAAGTGAGGCTTCGCCCTGCCCGCCCTGGCCGCCCTGCCGTACTCCAGTCCCTGTCGCTGCGGCGGCCTCTCAGGAGACCAGTCACAGGACACTGTCCAGGGTCTCCTGTGTTTTGGGGACACAGCAGCATTGAAGGGGACAGAGAGAACCCCGGGGAGCAGGCGGGATCAGGGGTGGGCATGCTTTTGGGTATCGCAAGGCCGTCCTCGGGGAGGCAGGCGGGTGGAGGGCAGCGCGGGTTTACATGCTCTTGTGTCTCCCGTCCCTCCCCAGGGTCCCTTACCTGGCTGTGGCCCGGACGTTTGAGAAGATCGAGGAGGTTTCTGCTCGGTAAGGAATCCAGCCGGCCGGCCGGGCGGGGCGGGTGCCTCCGGCTCTGCCCCTGGCCTGGCAGCCCCTCTCCTCCTCCAGGCTCCGGATGGTGGAGACGCTGAGCAACTTGCTTCGCTCCGTGGTGGCCCTGTCGCCCCCAGACCTCCTCCCCATCCTCTACCTCAGCCTCAACTGCCTCGGGCCCCCCCAGCAGGGCCTGGAGCTCGGCGTCGGGGATGGTGTCCTTCTGAAGGCGGTGGCCCAGGCCACAGGTGAGGAGGGGCTGCGGTGGACGTTCCGCGGGAGGGTCTGAGATGGTGGAGAGGCGGGAGGGTCTGAGATGGTGGAGAGGGCTCAGGAGGCAGCGAGTGAAGAGGACCTGGGACAGATGGCAGGGTGTGAGGGCGGTGCAGGTGAGGGAGACCTGGGCCCGCAGTGCGATGGGCCTGGGCCTGGGGCAGAGAGGAGCGGGCCTGGGGCAGAGAGGAGCGGCCGGGGAAGATGCCGCAGGCAGAGCACAGGATTTGGGGGCGGGCCTGGGGGTTGGGCTTAGGCTGGTAGTGGAGCTCCTAAAGGACCGAGCAGTAGAGCCCGGAGGGGCCCAGAGGTGAGGGAAGAGAGGGGTGCAGAGCCGGCGGCTTGCAGGGGCCGCGCCCGTGTTTATGGAGAGGCTGGCGGCGCGTGGGGCGGACCTGCCTGCCAGGGCGTCCAGGGCTTGGTGTTTGTTGTGAGGGACTTGGGAGCCACAGAAGGATTGTGAGCTGGCAAGGGGCGGGGGCCCGGGCAGTTCTGAGCCCGTGTGGAGCACGGACAGGAAGCTGGAGTCCGGGGAGCAGGCTGGGCGAAGGTCCAGGGGGAGGGGGAGGAGGAGCGGGGGCCAGGCCTGCAGGAGCAGAGGCGAGGGTGGCGTGGAGAGAGACAGGACGGGAGGGACCTGCGGGCTCGGGGGTCAGGGATCTTGCTTGACTGGGAGGATGGCGGAACCACCACCAGGACAGGGCACTGGTGAGGCGGACACGTTCAGGGAAGTGCGTCGTTTCACGTGGGCCTGTGTCTGGGCCGCCGACACGTGGGGAGCCACGTCCTCGGCACATTCACACCCACTCGCGAGCGCCTCCTCGTGGCCGGGACGCCTGCCCAGCCGCAGGCTTGTGAGAGTCGGGCAGCACTTTGGAAACGCTGCCACCGTCGGCAGGTCGTGTCTCCACATCACCCGCAACAGGAGGGTCACACTGGTCGCGCCTTCCGTGCGGTTCCACGTACAGGCACGAGCCCGACCACTCCGCCTGTCTGCTCACGCCTTGCAGCGCCGGGGCCGGGCAGCCTAAGACAGAGTGCCTGTTTCCTTCTGAGCTGCTTTCCCTCCATTCCTGTGTGTGTTAGAGTCAGGATTGTATCGAAACGATGTGTTGATAGGGCGTCAGCTCTGCGTTTCTTTTCAGCGTAGAAAAGAGACACAAAGTACCGTAGCAGTGAGGCGCCAAGGATGGGGCACAGAGGGCAGTGGGCGCAGCCTGTGGCCCCGCTGGGCAGCGACCCCAGCCTTGCAGCTGCCTGCTCCCAGCCTCTGCTGTGAGGAAAGGGGCGGTTGTCTCTGATGGGGTGAGAATGTGGTCACAGCTGTGGCAACTCACGGTGCCACTTCCCAGCCCCCGGCTCTTACATCCAGGGGTGCCCGTGGGCCCAGTCTGGGCAGTGAGTGAGGCCAAGACACATCTGTGTGTTTAAATTGGTGACTTCAGAAAGTTCAGCGTGGCCCTGGCCGCGAAGCTCCGTTGGTTAGAGTGTCATCCCGATACACCCAGGCTGCGGTTCGATCCCCGGTCAGGACACGTACGGGAATCGACCAATGAACGCGTAACTAAGTGGAGCAACACATCAATGTCTCTCTCTCTCTCTCTCTCTCTCTCTCTCTCTCTCTCTCTCTCTCTCTCTTCCTGTTTCTTCCTCTCTCTAAAATTAGTAAATAAAAATTTAAAAAAGGCTAACAAAAGAAAAAGCAAAGGCCTTTTGGACACTGGGAAGTGTTCACGGTCAGCTAGGGGGCAGGCAAAGGGTCCTTCGGCCTCCTCTGTCTACACTCGCCCCTGGTAACCTCATCCTACCCCGTGGCTTTGACTCCCACGTGCACACTGACGCCACCACTCCAGCCTCTCCCCTGGTGTGGACGGGTCCGTCCCGCTGCTCCCCGCACTCCACGTGAACGTGCAGTAGGCCTCTCACCGATGCAGTGGAGACGGGTGTGGGATGAGCCCCTTCAGGAAGTGGGCGGGCTCTGGGAATGGGGGGGTTGGGGGCTCGCCACGGGCACATGTAGCTGGAGAAAATGCCAGAGAGTCGCCGTGCAGCCACGGGCCTCACCCTGCTCCTCACGCTCTGCCCCCAGGTCGGCAGCTCGAGTTGGTGCGGGCTGAGGCCGCCGAGACGGGCGACGTGGGGCTGGTGGCCGAGAACAGCCGCAGCACCCAGAGGCTCATGCTGCCCCCGCCCGCCCTCACCGCCTCTGGGGTCCTCGCCAAATTCCGAGACATCGCCCGGCTCACTGGCAGCGCTGTGAGTGGGGGAGCGGCCCTGCCCCCGGGGACCCAGGGCCAGGCCTGTGGCAGGGGGGTGGGGGCGGCTGGTCAGACTTTCCGGGGCTGGATCGCATCAGCTCTGTGAGGGATGCAGAGCTTCCTTCTCCTCCCCGCTCAAGGCTGCGGGAACCTCCTCCTGGGATCCTGGCACCTGACCTAGTGCCAGCTGTGTGACAGGACTCGGTCATTTGCTGACCAAAGCTAGGGAGGCAAGGAGAGCAGGCCCTTTACTGAGCATGCGGCTGGGGGAGCAGGGAAGGGGTGCAGCGAGGGGGCAGGCGCTCCAAGGGCGGCATCTCTCCAGGCAGCTGGATGGCCGGGAGGAGGTGGGGTCCTCTCCCTGCCCCCTGGGCCTGACTGCTCTGCCCCCACCTCTTCAGTCCACAACCAGGAAGATGGACATCATTAAAGGCCTCTTTGTGGCCTGCCGCCACTCAGAAGCCCGATTCATCACCAGGTGAGTGTGTGGGCTGTGAGGCGGGGGGAGGAGGAGGCGGGAGGATGGGCAGCTGGAGCCCTGCGGTGCCTGGAGCTCTGAGATGGGAGCAGCATGCGCTGGGGAGGAGCCAGCCCTTGGGAGTGGGGACACAGGTCCCCTCGGGCCAGCTCCTCCTGGGTGGTCCTGCCCGGGGAAGAATCGGGCTTGTGGGTGGAGAGTGCCACGATCGATTAGTGATGTCTGCCTTGGCCTGAGCCCGGCAGTGAGCCTGGGGGCCAGGTGGTTGCCATGGCAGGGAAACGCCATTGACAGCCTGGAGGTTTCTGGTGCCCTGACCTGGGCCACATGCGCCATCCCATCAGTGCCTCCTGCAGCTCTCGAGGCAGGCGCTTTCCTCACCCAGACTACAGAGGGGAGGCGGGGCACGGGGGGGTAAGCCTCGCCCTCCAGGTCCCTGGCTCGGGTGAAGGCCTGTGCCCGCGACAGGTCCTTGCCCATCACACACTTGTCACCACTGCAGCAGGCTGCTGTGTTCTGGTTCCAGGCTGGCTTTGCCCCTCCCCCTCCCCAGAAAGCCTCACCCCTTTCTCAGATGAGATGAGAGGCCACGACACCTGGAGGCACGTGGTTCTGCCCCAGGAGGTGCCAGGGGTGCTTGTTCTGGCCTCGGTTTCCTCACCTGTTAAGTGGGGCTGTGGTGTTTGGGCCCCCTCTGGCTCTGAAGCTGGTTTTGGTGTGAGGAGAAGGTCTCCAAAGGGTGGAGGTGGGGGAGCCTGGAGGAGAGGAAGGTGTGGGGGGCAGGATTGGACAGGTGTGCGCAAGCCCACGGCCCTCACCTGCTCTCTCCCAGAGCCCTGAGTGGACGGCTGCGCCTCGGGCTGGCAGAGCAGTCGGTGCTGGCCGCCCTCGCCCAGGCCGTGAGCCTCACGCCTCCAGGCCAAGGTGAGCCCCCATGGGGTCCAGTGCCCACCCCTTGAGTTAACCCAGGCGCTCCTCTTCCTCTGAAGCCCACACACCCCTCCCCGGTGGCTCTGCCTCCTGCTGCCACTCCAGACCTTCCCTGTTCCGTTCCTTGTCTGCAGCACCCCACCCACTGTGGACCCTGGGGGGGCTGCGGGGGTTGGGCCATCCCAAAGCCTCTTCTGTTGGCTCTTGTCTTAGAATTCCCCCCGGCCGTGGTGGATGCTGGGAAGGGCAAGACAGCAGAGGCCAGAAAGACGTGGCTGGAGGAGCAAGGCATGATCCTGAAGCAGACGTTCTGGTGAGACCCGGGGGCCGCTGGGGACCGAGGCACAGCGAGGGGTCAGATACGTGCGGCCTGACAGGCTCCAGGGAGGGCCGTGTGGGGGGACCGGGCCTGCAGCCTCCACAGCGAGACGGTGGCAGCCCAGAGAGTGTCAGCGGCAGGAGGGTCGATGAGCAATTCCACACATGCCCACGGGGCACCTGCTCTGGGCCGGGACCACAGGGTGCTGGGCACCGGGCAGTGAGCAGCCCTGCAGAGCCCCCAGGCCTGGGCAGGGGTCTCAGGTCTGCCTGCGCATGGGGATTGCAGACGTGCTCTCATTCTCCCCCGCTCACCCACCAGTAAATCGGCACCTCTGGGAGGTGGAGCCTGGCCTGGAAGAAATACTGTGTTTTGTTTTGCTTTTAACGTCCTTGAGTGCTTCTAGTGTAGTCAAGATGACAGATGGCTGAAGGCAGCTCAGACTGAGGGACATAGGGTCAGAGGGATGTGTAGGGACACAGGGAGGACGGGGGCAGATAGCAGAGGCAGGGTGACGAGGAGTCAGGGAGAGGGGAGCCGAGCAGGGGACAGAGGAGGGAGAGGTGGGGGCTGCCCAGGGACCAGGGGACAGAGGAGTCTGGGAGAGGTGAGGGCCGACCAGGGGCCAGGAGACAGGAGGAGTCAGGGAGAGGGGAGCCGACCAGGGGACAGAGGAGGGAGAGGTGGGGGCCAACCAGGGGACAGGGGACAGGGGACAGGCAGGCAGAGGTGAATCTTACAGCCTGAGAGCAGAGCTTCCAGGCTGCCAGACTTTCGAGCTCTGCAAGGACACCTCCCACCTTGTTCTCCCCCCCCCAGCCAGGTGCCTGACCTGGACCGGATCGTCCCGGTGCTGCTGGAGCACGGCCTGGAAGGGCTCCCGGAGCACTGCAAGCTGAGCCCAGGTACAAGCCACCCGGGCCTCGGAGGCTGACCACAGCCTCACCCTGTGCACCGCTGGCTCGGGTGGGCGCTGGGGCTGCCCCTCCTTCAGGCTCCCCTCCCTCCTCCGGGCCTTGGCTTCTGCCTCCGGGGGCTGGGAGGGCCACTCCTCTAAGAGCCCGCACAATCTTCTTTGTCCCCGGGGAGGAGTGTTCCCGGGGGCCCAGACCCATTCCTTCCCCTGGAGCCCCGCTCTGTGCTGGGTCGGGAGGAGGCTGCTGTCGCCAGGATTCCCCAGGGGCAGTGGTCAGGCCGGACAGAATCTCACACACGAGTCCAGAGGAAGGCAGCGGCCAGGGAGGGCTGCCAGCTATGCTCTGGGATCCCCAGGGACCCAGGTTTCTTCTCCTGCCACCCTGTCACCCCAAGGTTGTCACCCTAATGCACGTGGTCACAGATGGCTGACGTCTCTGTTCTAGATACGGAAAGAGAGAGGGCACAGCCAGGGTCCTGTGGGTGTGACCCAGACCCTGCACGCACCGCTTGTGTGCATTCAGCAGTCGCACAGTTGGTGGCCCCTCTGCCCCTCTGCCCTAACGCTCCCTCTCCTCCCCTCCCAGGGGTCCCCCTGAAACCAATGTTGGCCCACCCCACCCGGGGCGTCAGCGAGGTCCTGAAGCGCTTCGATGAGGCAGCTTTCACCTGCGAGTACAAATACGACGGGCAGAGGGCACAGGTATGGGGGGCGGGCACATCCCTTCAGCAGAACGGACAGGGCCGGAGAGCAGGGCGTGGGGGCAGTCAGACCCAGCCCAGACCCGGCCCGTCTGCCCTGCACGCCTCTCGGGGCTCAGTGCCCTCCTCTGTGCAACGGGTGCAATAACCACCCCCTCACTGGCTGATTTGAAAATCGATTTTATTTGGTAAAATCAAAATTCCTGACCCACAGCAGTGGGCGCTCAGGAAGGGTCCGCTGTGCTCGGGCCCTGCTGGTGGGTGTCTTCCTGTCACAGACGCCGCGTAGCCGTAGAGAGACAGGGTGAGTCCTGTGACCCAGGCCTGGGGGCGGCCTGTCGGGCCTAAGGGTGCTCAGGTGGCTTTTCTGTTCATCGCCTGCGGCTGGCTGGGCCCCAGGTCACAGGTGGATCTTCAGAACACAGAGAAAAAATAAAATGACTTACGGCAGTGACAGTGACTTGAAATATACATACATGTTGTAAGTCATATATGTGTTACACCCCGCATAATTATTTCTCGCGATAACAAACGTATAAAATGGCATCGATGTAGCTCTGCTTGAGCACTGTGACCAGGCTGTATTACAGTAAATACAGTAACAGTAAAACCCAGGACAGTAGTCACAGCATAACATCCAGACAAATCACACAGAAAGACCCTTGTGCGGACGGAGGGGGGTGGGCCTGGGATGATGAGAGGACGGGGGTGGGAGATGCTGTTCGAAAGGAGACGATTTGCTCAGGTCTCTGCACCAGTCCTCCTTCAGAGCTTCTGGGACCTTCCACAGTAAAGTGGGGTCAGAAGAGAGAGGAGGGGCTGCCTGGGCTGGACTGGGTTCTGACGTCCTCTCCCCTCCCCCACTGCCAAAGATCCATTTTCTGGAAGGCGGGGAGGTGAAGATCTTCAGCAGGAATCAGGAGGACAATACCGGAAAGTACCCGGACATCATCAGCCGCATCCCCAAGGTGGGTGTCTGCCACCCCCTTCTCTCTCTCCCCTGCGGCGGGGGCTGCGGTGACTGCTGCAAGGAACCGGGGTGGGTCCAGGCCAGCTCGGTGCAGCCGGGATATGGGTCTGTGTGCACGTGTCTCTGAGTTCTGTTTCAAGTGGTCAGTGGACCTTGAGAGCTACAGCAGGAAAAGGACATTTGTTTCCCCGCGTCTGCCTTTTGGCCTCGGCTCCACCTCTCACCAGCCCTGGGTTCCCCCTTCTACTTTCAGATTAAACTCCCGTCAGTCACATCTTTCATCCTGGACACAGAAGCTGTGGCTTGGGACCGGGAGAAGAAGCAGATACAGCCGTTCCAAGTGCTCACCACCCGCAAACGCAAGGTAGCCTCAGCCCCTTCACTGCCTGCCGTGGCCGCGCCCTCCCTCTTCTTCCTCCCAGTCCTGCCCACTCCCCAGAGGGTCAGAGTGTTCCCCAGGACGCAGGTCTCAGCCAGTGCAGTATGGCTGCCACAGCTCCAGCCATTGCATCCTCATCCCAGCAGGCCAAGTAGAAAGCAGGAAGAGCTATTTTCCTACATCTCTGTGTTTTATTATGAAAGAAGGTCTGTTCCAGGAGCCCCCACAGCCTACACCCCAGCAAACTTCTTTATTCTCATTGGCCAGCATTGTGTCATGTCACCACCATTAGCTGCCAGGGAGGCTGAGAGAGCAAATACCTGACAAAGGGGAAGAGGTTGGGATCAGCTGAGAGCCATCACCGTCCGGTGTCTGGGGCTGGCAGCATTGCCACCCTCGCAGCTGTGTGGCCCGTTAGGTGGGAGCAGGGGAGAGTGGTAGGTGACAACAGTGTCTGCCTCAGGCAGGATGGGAGGGGACCCAGTCAGGCCCGACTCACCTTTCCCCACCCCTGCTCTCTTCTGCCCCAACCCAGGAGGTGGATGCAGCGGAGATCCAGGTGCAGGTGTGTTTGTACGCCTTCGATCTCATCTACCTCAATGGAGAGGTGAGTCCCGGCTTCGCTTCCCGGGGCAACCGAGGGGTGAGCTTGGGAGCCAGGAGCCTGAGTTTCACTTCTCTGTCATGTCACTGAGATGGGAGGCCACTCCTGGGCAGTCGTGCTCCGTGGTCCAAGGAGTTGCGTGGGTCCCCGGGACCCTTCAGGGCTCTGGGAGGCCCTCCCTACCCAACTGCACATCTGTGAGGCGGGCTTTTCCCATGTGGTGTGGCTGCCTGAAGCAGATGTGAGGATCCAGACCGTGTTAAGACAATGTTTTTGAGATCATCACTTTTATTATATATTTATTTATTATTTTTTGTAGTGCGGTCACTTTCTCTCTTTTTTTAAATTTTGTTTTATTGTATTATTATTTTTTAAATTTATTTTTATTGATTTCAGAGAGGAAAGGAGACGAGGAGAGAGACAGAAACATCAATGAATCGAACTGTGACTTCCTGGTTCATAGGTTGACACTCAGCCACTATGCCACGCTGGCCAGGCATCATCATCATTATTATTTAAATGTTTTTTTTGTTTTTGTTTGTTTGTTAATATATATTTTTATTGATTTTTAGAGAGGAAGGGAGAGGGATAGAGAGATAGAAACAATGATGAAAGAGAATCATTGATTGGCTGCCTCCTGCACGCCCCCTACTGGGGATCGAGCCCACAACCCAGGCATGTGCCTTTGGCCGGAATCAAACCTGGGACTCTTCAGTCCACAGGCCGGTGCTCTATCCACTGAGCCAAACTGGCTGGGGCTGTTTTTTTTTTTTTTTTTTTTTTTGAGAGGGGAAGGGAGAGGGATAGATAGAAACATCAATCAGGTGCCTCCTGCACACCCCCTACTGGGGATCCAGCCTGCAACCTTGGCACGTGCCCTGACTGGAAAATTGAACCTGTGACCTTTTGGTTGTTCATGGGTCGACACGCAACCACTGAGCCACACCAGCTCTCCCCTCCTAGCTGTGTTGCTGCAGATGACTGGCTCAGCCTCTCTGTGCCTCAGTTTCCTTACCCGTAATTGAAGAGCTAACAGTAGCACCTGCTCTGTTACAGGCAGGTTAAGTGGTTAAGTGGGACATGGGCGTGGATCACCAGGGCTGGCACATGGAAGCTTTGATACAATTAGCTGCCGTCACCGTCTTCCTCCCGATAATCCTTGACGATCTGGTAGCTGAAGAGTGACAACTTTCCCTGCCCACTTCCTAGCGAGGTGGAGCGTCTTCGGGCTCGTGGGCCACGGCATTTGTTCTGTGACTTGCTTGTCTGTGGGTTCTTATTCGTGTCTTTCTCCAGGAGGCCAGTTCGTGGCCCTGATGCTGAAATGCACCCAGTGCCTAAACCACCCTCCTTATGATGCAAATGGAAACAGCGTTTAACCTCAGAAAGGAACTGTAGGAAGACCCGTGGGATTCTGACTGTTTCCCAGGGCCCTTGGGGGGAAATCTCAAGTATTAGACGCTCTGCGGTTTTCCCTTCAGGTTTTGATTGTCCCTGCTCTGCGGGGTCCTTTGTGTCATGAGCATTACAAATATTTCTTCTTCTTTGGTGTTTGCCTTTTAACTTGATTGATGGTCTTTTTTGCTGCATAGAACTTGTTTTTAACTATCATTTTGTCTTTAGTCAAGCATAACATTTCCCCCCCTTAATGCATTCTCATCCCTGAGATTAAAGAAGGAAACAAGTCATCCTTTTCCTAGGATTCTAAAAGCTTTCACTTAGCTTTTCTTCTGGTATCTTCCCAGTTTTGTGTTCTAGTGGGATTGGCACGTGTGTGCGTGTCAGGCAGGATCTGAGTAAATCTGTGTGCAGCCCTTTAAGAGGAACACCTGGGACTCCTGTAGCCCCCATGTCACTCAGCCACATCCCTGCTGGTTTTTATAGCAAAAGTTACGGGGACTTTTCTTCCCAGCACTGGAACTCTGGGCTGGGGGCCTGGTGTGGGGCTGGGACCCCTCGCTCCCCAGGGAAAGCTTCACAGCCAAGATATCCCTCCCAATTTTAAACCGCCATGTGGATATGGCACCAGCTGGTTGCTTGATTTTGCCCCGCCTACCAGTCTTGATGTGCTTCTTCTTTAATTCCTTAGTCGTAGGACTTCCAGCCAGATTTCAGGTGGTTCTGAATGATGGTGGTTCTGTATTTTAGTTGTAAATTTCGATGTAGTTGTGGGAGGTGGTGAGTACTACGTTTACCTATGCTGCTATTTTCCCTACTTCTTTAAAAAATGTTCTTTATTAATTTGAGGGCGGGGGGTGGGGGGGAGGAGAGAGGAAATAACCCACATTGATTTGCTGCTCCACTTATGCATTCACTGGCTGGTTCTTGTATGTGCCCTGACTGGGGATCGAACCCAAAACCTTGGTGCATTGGGACAATACTCTAACCAGCTGAGCTACGTGGCTCCAGAAATTCCAAAGTTAAAAAGTGGTCACACTGTGTGTCTATTAGTTCCCAGCACAGTGCCTACCAGGGCGGGCAGTCAGTTGCACATTCAGCTTCTTTCTGTCCTAAGGGGCCGAGTTGAGGTGCTGTGACAAAGATGGGAGTATCCCGCAGAGCTGAGAATATAGTAGAATTTGGTTCTTTATGGGAAGAGGTTGCTGGCTGTGCATTAACAGAGAAAATACCCTCTCGGGAGCATGTCTGTTACAGCATAATGATCGTTGGCTTCTTTCTGCCTTGATTCAACTGGTGTTTAAAAAGGAACCATCGTCTTAGTTACAAGAGACCGTGGCTCCAGCAGGGCCGTGGCTCCTGTCTTATGCCCCTGGGGCCCCCGGGATCTGAATGGTTTCTAGCCCCCGGGCCCTGGCCAGCCTGTACTTAGACTCTCAGGACCTAATGTCGGCTGGTTCTCCCCTCTCCAGGCTCTCCTTAGCTCCCTGTGACTTGTGCTCCCTGTTTTGGGGACTTTTCTCTCTCTTTCCACAATGGCGTCCCTCCCTCTCGCCCGCCCCTCAGTCCCTGGTCCGTGAGCCCCTTTCCCGACGCCGGCAGCTGCTCCGGGAGAACTTCGTGGAGACGGAGGGCGAGTTTGTCTTCGCCACCTCCCTGGACACCAAGGACATGGACCAGATCGCGGAGTTCTTGGAGCAGTCGGTGAAAGGTGAGGGCCCCGCTCCCCTCCCCTCTGTGGTCGGGAGCCGGCCTGTGGTCCCGGCCCACCCTGGACGGTTCGCCCCGAATCCTGCCTGCTCCGGCCGCTGTGAGCCCTGGCTTCACAGGGCGGCGCTGTGTCTCCTCAGACTCCTGCGAGGGGCTGATGGTGAAAACCCTGGACGTCGACGCCACCTACGAGATCGCCAAGAGATCGCACAACTGGCTCAAGGTGACTGTCCCCCCAGCCTTCCCGCTGAGCCCTGTCGCCCCAGCCTTCCCGCTGAGCCCTGTCCCCCCAGCCTTCCCGCTGAGCCCTGTCCCCCCAGCCTTCCCGCTGAGCCCTGGACCCCCCCCCAGCCTTCCCGCTGAGCCCTGGACCCCCCCAGCCTTCCCGCTGAGCCCTGGACCCGGAGATCTTTCCCGACCGGGACGTTGACTTCAAGTCCTACACTTCACCCTGTCTGAGCTCAGGAGCCTTTTCCTGAACCCTCTGCCTCGCGCTGCAGCCTCAGGTCTCCCCCCTGCAAGTCCTTGTTAATGAAATCGCCCGCTCAGTGCCCCGAGGCCGCAGTGGGAAAGCCCGATGAGGTTTCTCTTCTCCCTCCCCGAGCCTGCCTTCCATGTCGGGCCGTCCACGTCACGTCGGGCAAGGCGGTCAGCAGGGCACAGGGAGGCAGAGTCCAGTAGTGATGTCCGCTGAGAATGGACATGGAGCGGGCATCTGAGTGAAGAAAGAAGTCAGCTCAGGGGCAGCGAGGGCAATTGGAAAAGCCTCTCCAGAGGCCACATTTGGGTCAAGACACAGACGAAAGGACAGGTCGGCCGCGTGAGGATCAGAGCAGCCATCCAGGCAGGGTGCGCGGCAAGTGCAAAGGCCCTGGGGTCGGAACAAGCTCGGTGTGTAAGGCAGCGAGGCAGTGGCTGTGGGGTCAGGGTGGAGAGCAGGCCCCGATCACAGCGCATGGGGGCCGTGGAAAATAACACTGGGGCTTCCTCTGGGTTTCGGAGGCCAGCAGAGGTTCTGGGCAGAAGGCACGTGACCTGCTTGTCGTTTTTCACAGGTGCTCTGGCTGGTCCGTGGGTGGTGATGGGTGTGGGTGCTGGGCAGGAACAGGAGCACAGCGGGAGGCTGTTGGGTAGGAATGACGGAGGCTGGATGGAGAGGACATGAGGGGCAGGAGGACTGGAGCAGGGCAGGGCTTGGAGTTGAGCTGGCCAGGCCTGCACCTTTATGAGTCGTCTGTGGTCTGTCTGCCCCCACAGACTGTAAGCAGCTCTGAGGGCAGGAACCTTTCCTGTCTCAGGACACAGCCCCTATGCGTCCCCGAGGCCGAGCTCCTGCCCGGCTCACAGTTGGCGCTAACTAGTGTTTCCGGAACGAACGGGGGATAAGTGTTCTCTGTGTGACGGAGTGAGTGGAACCTGTCTCCGTCTGAGGGAAAGGGATCCAGCATGACCCCAGGTCTCCCCCCCGCGCCCCCCCAGCCCCCGTCGCACCTGCTCCTCCCGTGGCATCGCCTCTTTCAGCCTAGATGCCCGTTCCGTGTCCATTCTCAGGCCACACTCGGTCTTCTTTACGGAAACTCCTCTCCAGCCTCTCCCAACCCACCACTTCCGCGATTCCCCCCTCACCGCCCGCCCTCCCTCCCCCCAGCTGAAGAAGGACTACCTGCAAGGCGTGGGGGACACCCTGGATCTCGTGGTGATCGGCGCCTACCTGGGCCGGGGGAAGCGGGCCGGCCGCTACGGGGGCTTCCTGCTGGCCGCCTACGACGAGGAGAGCGAGGAGCTGCAGGCCATCTGCAAGGTGCGGGCTGGGCTGGGCTGGGCAGGCGCCGGGGTGGGCTCCACGGCCGGGGGCCGGGTCGGCGGCTCTCACCTCTGTTTCCCCTCGTTCTTATTTACTTTTTCTGGAGAACTTGCTTCATGTAGAAAAACGGGCGAGTATAGGAAGATGCGAGGGAGCCGTGTGGGTTAGGAACGGAGTCAGACAGTGAGGCCTAAGGGGGAGAGGGGTTTCTTTTTCTCTCGTGTAATGGAAGGCCTGGAAGGGGCAGGCCGCTCGCCGGTGGCATGAGGGACACGGGGACACGGGCTGCTGCTCTCCCCGCAGTGGGCTTGCCACGCGCTTCAGCCTCTGCTTCACAGCGTGGCTGCAGGACGGACATGGGCCTCCGGAGTCCGCCTCAGCCAGTGAGCAACTTCTGGGAAGGTGCGTTGGTCAGAGCTCTGCTCCTGGCCCAGCCCCTCTGCAAGGGATCCTGGGAAACGTCGTTTCTTTTTCCTTCGTTTAAAGCTGCACACATTTGGCACAGAGAGAGAGTACGCTGTCACCTACAATCCCAGTACCTGGAGGGAACACTCTATCTTTACAAAATTGTGATCCTTCTCCACGAGTAGTTCTCTTTACTGCTTTTTGCCCTAGAATAGCGGTTCTCAACCTGTGGGTCGCAACCCCTTTGGGGGTCAACCGATCCTTTCACAGGGGTCGCCTAAGACCATCGGAAAACACATATATAATTACATATTGTTTTTGTGATTAATCACTAGGCCTTAATTATGTTCAATCTGTAACAATGACATCGGGGTCACCACCACATGAGGGACTGTATGAAAGGGTCGCGGCATTAGGAGGGTTGAGAACCACTGCCTAGAAGTACTGTGTTTCAGTGCTATCCCTGCCTGAGTCCTAGAGATGGAAAACGTGGGGTTTCTCCAGGCCGTTCAGCACTTCATGCGTGTGTGATGGGACTGCGGCCCTGATCGTTTAGCCGCAGCCGGGCCCCGGTTTCCCGAACCAGCGCCTGCGGTGGGGGGTGGGGGTAGCTGTTGCATTGCCACCTGTTCTCCTAAGTCAGCACTGTGCGCGCGTTAACTCTTAGTCTGTGACAGAAGAGACTTTACAATCCACAAGTATCTGTGGCCGCCAATCTGTCACCATTTTACATAATTTATTAGAATAGTTTTCTGCAAGAGCTGCTGCTGGGACAAAAGTGAGAAAAATTTTATTTTTATTAAAAAAATGTTAAATATATTTTTATTGATTTCAGAGAGGAAGGAAGAAGGAGCGAGAGATAGAAACATCAGTGATGAGAGAATCATTGATCGGCTGCTTCCTGCATGTCCCCTACTGGGGATTGAGCTTACAACCCGGGCATGTGCCCTGACCAGAATCAAACCATGACCACCTGGTTCATAGGTCAATGCTCAACCACTGAGCCACACTGTCCAGGCAAAAGTGAGAAGATTTGAAGGCTCTCAGTTCAAAGGGCTTTCTGTTGACATTTTAGATCAGTGGTTTGAAGTTGTCCATCTTGCTATTTTGCCCGCATCAAGGGGTATTTTTTAGCCTTGACTGTCTGGGTGGGTGAAGAAAAACTCTTGGCAGTGTTCCCATTGGACATGACACCAGTTACGGGGCAGGTGGGATGTCGGGCCCAAGGGAGTGACTTCCGGGCAAGGGAGACAGAGCAGAAGGAGCAGGGACCCTGAGATTTGTCTCCACCCCGGGTCTGGGAGGGGATGGCTGGATGCTCAGCACCCGGTGGTTTCTGTGGGTGCTGGTTAGGCTGGAGCGGGCTGGGGGGGCTGGTGTGCGGATTCGGGGCCTCAGTGGAGCAGGGAGGCAGTGCTGGCCGCTGACCTGCCCCGTCCTTCCGCAGCTGGGAACCGGCTTCAGCGACGAGGAGCTGGAGGAGTATCACCAGACCCTGCAGGTGAGCGGGCGGGCCTGCGCCTCTGCGGCGGGCTCTTGGCTCTGGTGAGCTCGGGCTCTGGGTGCCACAAGCAGGGGGCAGTGCAGCCGGCTTTGGGGTGCAAGTCCCAGCCGTGCCGGCCACTAGCCAGTGCTGCCCGCCAGTCAGGGGCCCCATCTCCCCAAGCTCAGGGCCTCGGCCGCAGCCGGGGGCAGTCTCGGGGGAGGGCGCTCTTGTGGGGTTCCCCAAGCCGATCCTTAGGGTGCTGGCTGAGCTGCTAAGTGGGGGTGTTTGTGGTCAGGGTCACAGGTGTTTTGGGTGTGACTGTCTTTTGTGCTGGTGTCTGTGATTCGATTCCTGTCCATTCTTTGGTGTTCTCTCTCTCTCTCTCTCTCTCTCTCTCTCTCTCTCTCTCTCGGTCTCTGTCCCCACCTCTCGGGGTCTCTGCCCCTCTCTCTACCTCTGTCAGTCTTAATTTCTCATTTCAGCTCCCAGAGTCTCTGTCTTGCGTTTATTCCTTCTCCCATTTCTCCCCACCCCACTCCTGGCCCTGTACCTTAAGGAGTGTCTGTGTCTCCATCTTCCCCCATTTACCTCACTTCCCAACCCCCCAACCCTCCATCTTATTCTGAGACCCGAGACCCTCTCTTCCACCTCCTGCTGCTCCCTGCAGGCCCGGGTGCTGCCCACCCCCCGCTCCTACGTCCGGGCAGACGGCGCCGTGGCCCCGGACCACTGGCTGGAGCCCAGCACCGTGTGGGAGGTCAGGTGCGCGGACCTCTCCCTCTCGCCCATCTACCCCGCTGCCCGCGGCCTGGTGAGTGACTGCGCCTGGGGGAGACGCTCCAAAGAATTCCAGACGGGAGGGAGGGGGCCCTGCGGACGGCTCCCCTTCCTGGGGGGTGACTTGGAAACCGTGAGCTTGCATTTTATTTGGGAGTCAGATAACAGGGTCAAAAGTCTCTTTTTTTTTTTTTTTAAGAGAAATGCCCCAGGAGTAGAAAGAAAACAGTGAAATTGCTGTTTCACACTCGGCTCTTATGTAATTTTTGAAAACACAGCTCTTTTAAGTAAAAGCTGATGACACATCCTGTTACATTTCTTTAACTGTGTGAATTCCCACACCACCTTGTTGTCCAGTCCCTTCTCTCACTGGTGGTTCAGCCCTCGCCACGCGCTGGGGGGCCGGGGCCGCGGAGGCGCTGGGCCTATCGCAGGCTCTGAGCTTCCTCCTCCTGCAGGAGAAGGGGTCTCGCGTTTACGTGTGCCTCCTTTGAGGTTTCTTCGGATCTGTCCGTCTCGCCGCCGCTTTCCTGGTTAGAAGCGGGCTCCGTTCAGAGGCGGAGCCTGTGTTTGGGATCGCATTTCTTCTCACTCATGAGGTCAGGGTCCCTGGGAGCAGCCTGGGCAGCGGGCGCTGTGCCAGCAGCAGGGCACCTGTGTGCACGTATTTAGTCCTCTGGACACTGAGCAGCCCAGCCTGCAGGTGGGGAAGCAGAGCCGGGAGCTGAGGGACTGGCCCCGGGTCTCACGGCTCCTGGGCATTGGGAGCTGGGATTTGACCCCACAGTCTGGTTCCAGAATCCACACCCTGACTCCGCTGCTCCCCGTCCTGGCCCTGATAATGCCAACTGCCTAAAACACAGCTGTCACAGCTGGCGTTTCTTTCTTTTTTTTTTTTTTTAAATATATGTTGATTTCAGAAAAGAAGGTAAAGGGAGAGAGAGAGAGAAACATCAGTGATGAGAGAGAATCACTGATCGGCTGCCTCCTGCGCGCCCCCCAGTGGGGATTGAGCCCACAGCCCGGGCACGTGCCCCCGACCGGAATCGAACCCGGGACGCTTAGTCTGCAGGCTGATGCTCTGTCCACCAGCCAGGGCACCGCTAGCGTTTCTTAAGCGCTGCCACGCGCCAGGACGGTCCCAAGGGCTTATCACCTTATTGAACCCTGACAACAGCCCATTGCTAGCCGCACTCTATGGGCCAGGAAACTGAGGTGCAGGAGCGAGGAGGAGACTTGGGTAGGGAATGGTTAGCGAGGACCGAGGCTGGGCCACAGGAAGGCCCCCATCATCGCCCTGCCCCCCAGGTGGACAGTGAGAAGGGGATCTCCCTTCGCTTCCCGCGGTTTGTTCGCGTCCGTGAAGACAAGACGCCGGAGCAGGCCACCACCAGTGCCCAGGTGAGGCCTCGAGGGGGTGTGCTTGCCTGGCCCGACCAGCTTCTGGGAGAAGTGGGCGCCGACCTGCAGGGGCGAGGGGTGAGGGGCAGCCCTGGCTCTGACCCCCGCCTGCCCTGCCTCCTCAGGTGGCCTGGCTGTACAAGAGGCAGAGTCAGATTCAGAACCAGGAGGACACAGACCAAGACTCCGACCCGGACCTGGAGTGTTTCTACTAGGCCCTGGCCTCCGGGACAGGCGGGGCCCGCACCTCTGGCGTTAATGCAGATCCGGTGTGCAGTGTGTGAGGGTGTGGTTTAAAGTGGGATTTAGTCGTTTTTAAAAAAATAAATATCAACCCCCTGCTCCGTGTCCAGGTCTTGCCGGGCTCTGGGGGTGCTCTGACAGCTCCACGTGGAGGGCGCGTGCCTGTGTGCCAGGGGCTGTCTGAAGCAGCACCTTCCGGCAGAACTTGGCAGCGACAGAAACATCTTCCACCCGCCGTGCAGTGTGACAGCCACCGGCCAGCCAGCAAGCACTTGAAATGTGGCTGGTGCAATTGGGGACATATGTTTATTTTTACTTATTTATTAAAATACTAGAGGCCCAGTGCACAAAATTTGTGCACTGGAGTGGGGGGTGGGGGTGGGGGTCCCTCAGCCGGGCCTGCACCGTCTTGCAGTCCAAGAGCCGTTGGGGGATGTCCAACATCCTTAGTGCTGCCATGGCGGCAGGAGAGGCTCCCGTCACCGCTGCTGTGCTCACCAGCCATGAGCCCGGCTTCTGGCTGAGCTGTGCTCCCCCTGTGGGAGTGCACTGACCATGGGGACAGCTCCTGTGTTGAGCGTCTGACCCTGGTGGTCAGTGGGTGTAATAGTGACCGGTTGTTCTACCATTCGGTCTATTTGCCATATTAGCCTTTTATTATATAGGATGTTTTTATTGATTTTTAGAAGAAGGGAGAGGGATAGAATCATCAATGAGAGAAGCATCAATAGGCTGCCTTCTGCATGTCCCCTACTGGGGATTGAGCCTGAAATCGAGGCATGTGCCCTGACCAGGAATCGAACTGGTGATCCCTTGGTTCCTGGGTCAGTGCTCAACCACTGAGCCACACTGGCTGGGCGCTATTTCTTTTTAATTAAATTTCACTTAAGTAGCCTCATGTGGTTAGTGGCTATTGCATTGGACAATGGCAGTCTCAACGTTATAAACTCATTTAACCTCCCAGCCACCTAACCAGGGGCCACTGTCCCAGAGGAGGACGGAGACGCACAGAGGAGGGAAGGGGCTCGCCCAGGGCCATAGCCGGGAGAGCTGGCTCCAGGGTCTGACTCCAGTTTGGCTCTGGGCCCACACCTTTCAGGGACGAGCCCCCTCCTGTGGGAGACAGGAAGTGTAGTGACGTGTGAGACCTAGCTCTGCCTCGCACCCCTGGGGCCAGGCCTGGCCTCAGCCCTCACACAGCATCCTGGACCTGACCGGGGCGGGGGGACGGGGGGGGGACGGCAGTGGCTGTATGCGTCTCACTCACCCTAATAGCCCCAGCCCCCAGCACCACGCCTGGCCTCAGTCTGATGGAAAAGGAGCCAGCCCTTCCCTTCCCGCCTCACCTGGGCACACGATGGTGGGGTCCTGAGGGACGAGTCCCTTAACCAGCGAACCCAGGGCAGCTGCTGTCGCCAGCTTCTTGTCCTGGGGGAGGCGATGACCCTCCGATAAAACGGCGTTTGTTTCTCAGCTAAGAGTTCCTAACAAGCTGTATCTTAGGGACTAGTATGCACCCATATTCATCAAGTTCAATAAAATGTTTAAGGCAAATAGTATTTGTCTGATAGGGTGTTAAACACTGTATGTCTGGGGACCCCGGTGTCCGTCTTGCTCTGAGTGGAGCCCAGTGGTTCCTTTAGGTGTACAACTGGGTCTCCCCACACCCCGCAGGGCCTCTGGGAGCACGTCCCCGAGCAGCCATGGCCGCCATGTCCTTCTGCCAGGGCTGGGCAGGGCCATCCTCACTCACCGAAGACCCTCATGACACCCTTCTAGGTAGGTACTTTTTTTTTTTAATATATTTTATTGATTTTCTACAGAGAGGAAGGGAGAAGGATAGAGAGGTAGAAACATCAATGAGAGAGAAACATCGATCAGCTGCCTCCTGCACACCCCCTACTGGGGCTGTGCCCGCAACCAAGGTACATGCCCTTGACTGGAATCGAACCCTGGACCCTTCAGTCCACAGGCTGACGCTCTATTCATTGAGCCAAACCGGTTAGGGCTAGGTCGGTACTTTTATTATCCCATTTAACAGACGAGGACACTGAGGCACAGGGGTAGAAGGTACTTTCCCTCGGTCCACTGCCCAGGAAACGGGACCAGGATCTGGTCCAGGCCGCCTGCAGGAGCCCCTGCGTGCATGGCCACTAACTGTCTCCTGAGATCCTCGTGTGCCCCTGCCAGGAGGTGGCGCCTTCTGCCCAGGCACATGCCCAGGCACGGAGGTGGCAGGTCTGGGCGGGAAGAGATCGTGCTGAGGGCTGGAGTATGACACCGAAGGGGTGAGCCTGGCGTCTGAGGGAGCGGAGACCATCGTCCCCCTGGTGACACCACGTTCCTTACAGAAACTGGTGAAACCCGTCAAGGGGAGAGGCTGCTGGGAGCTGGGCTCTGGGATCGTGGGCCTCAGGGAGGTTTGCAGGAGCAATAACTCATAATCGCATGTGAGTTAAAGTGCGAATCTCTATTCGACACGTTAATGGTGATGTCCGTTTTAATCCTTCGATTAAGATAGGGTCTGCCAGGTTTCTGGGGAGAGCGGCTTCAGTGTTGGGACAGGTTCAAGCCTCGAGCTAATGAGAGGGCACGGTCCTCTCATGGCCACGTGCAAGTCCCAGCTTGGAGGGCAGGGCCCTCCCAGCACAATTAGAGCCAACAGCTGTGGCTGTGAGCTTGAACCTATGGTCCGAACACGTGGCCCCACGTGCCTGAGTGCTGTGGGCTTGAGAGAGTTCAGGTGCATGTAATCGAGTAGGATCGAAACCCACGAGAATGTTGTAAACATCTTGACCACGCCCTTACTTTGCCTCGTGGAAACTGGCTATAAATAAAGACACGGCTTGTAGTCCGAGGCGCTGTCTCTCTCCATCCGAGAGGGCAGCATCCCACCGAGACCCAGCTTTCTTCTCTCGTCTTTTTTTAAAAAAAATATCTTTTATTGATTTTTTAGAGAGAGGAAGGGAAAGGGAGAGGGATAGAGTGTTTGATACATCGATCAGCTGCCTCCTGCACATCCCCCACTGGGGATGTGCCTGCAACCAAGGTCCATGCCCTTGATCAGAGTCGAACCTGGGACCCTTCAGTCCGCAGGCTGACGCTCTATCCGCTGAGCCAAACTGGTCAGGGCTCTTTTCTAATCCTCCACCGCCCCCACTCAGGGTCACCGAACCTGGCTGAGCTGGTGCGGCACAGTTTCCTCTATAAAGCAGCTCTCCTTCGACATTAGTAGTTTGTCAGGAGGTATTTGAGCTGGGTAAATATTGTCAAACTTTCCACCGATCTTTTATAAAAAATCTGTGTGGCCCAGCCAGTGTGGCTCAGTGGTTGAGCATCAACCTATGAACTAGGAGATCACGGTTGGATTCCCGGTCAGGGCACAGGCCCGGGTTGCAGACTTGCGCCCCAGCGAGGGGCATGCAGGAGGCAGCCGATGGATGATTCTCTCTCATCATGGATGTTTCTCTCTCTCTCTCTCTCTCTCAAATAAATAAAAATGTATTTAAAAAAAAATCTGTGTGGACTCCCAGTTTCCTGCGTTATCTGATATAATTAGTTACTGTTTATTTTGATTTTCAATTTGCCCTGATGTGGCCGTGGCACTTCCTCAAGCCGACCTGCGTTCTGACCTGTCCCCGTACCTGCGCACCCTGCGTTATGGCAGGACGGGATGTCCCAGGCCCATCTTACACGTGTCCTGCCCCGGGCTCGGAACCGGCCATTTCTCCCAGGAGCTGGCTTCCTTTTCGCGGAGAGTGGTATTTACAAGTCAAGAGCTGGATGCGAGAGGTGCTCACTAACATCGGGTGTCGCTGCTCCCCCTCTGAGAGAGAGGATTCACAGTCAAGTTCCCTGCACACCCCTGCCCCCAGCTCCAGGCCAGCACCACGGGGGGTCCTCCTCCCCCCGTTTCTGTATTAACTCCCTTTCCGGCTGTGAGAAGCCGGACCTCCGTTACCCTTCACGTGATCCACATGTGTGACCAGTCTCCCGTCTCCATTGCCACCCCACCCCTGTGGGGACCCCTTTCTCATGCTGATCTGGCTTCAGCAGCCGACACCATGCCACCCCCACGAGTGGACGACCTCGGGACACCCCCCCAGGCTAGGCGATGACACCTGCATAGGTTCCCTCCTCCGCTAACCCTCACGCTCCAGCTCCCACACCGGCTGCTCGCCTGCGGCCCATCCTCACCTTCCCGGGCCCAGACCCTCAGGCCGGGCTGCCTCTGTGGGGACACCTCCCTCGCTCCAGACCCTGTTTGAACTCTGGCTCCCCACAGCGATGGTCCCCCCTTCTCTCCTGACCCTCATCGCCTCCTTGGGCTCTGATCACGTGACATCTCTCCTTGACCCCTGTGCCAGCCAGATGCCCGCCTTGGTCCGTTTCCCCCACCCCCCGCCCCTCCGCCAATTCCCAAATTATTCAGAAAGAAAGGAAGGGAGGAGGTGAGCACGGGAAGAGCAAATACCAACCTCTGAACCGCTGCGCACACCTCCTTCCTGAAGGCGGCCGCCTAATTCTTGCATCCTGCCCGTCGGTGCACGTTCCGGACGTACACAGAAGCTCCTCGGGGCCTGACGAAAGGTGCCCGTTGGACTCAAGCAGGCCTGGCCCTGCCGCTCACCGATTGCATAAGCCTAAAGCAAGTGGCTTCGTGACAGCCTCAGTCTCCTCATCTGTAAAATGGGAAGGTGTTACCGGCCTCAGGAGTCGTTCCGAGGATTAAGTGACATCAGGAACGCAAAGCCCTTTGCACAGGGCTGGGCACGTAGCAAGCTATGCAAGGTCATCGCTGTGTGACGTCCTCTCCGTCTTCGCAGGCCCAGAGGCCAGCAGGGGCCAGGCTTCGAGTGACGCCACACTAGTTGAGACACCTAATGAACGGCTGCCCTCCCCTCGAATCCCCACTTTTTAAACTCTAATTCCATTCTGGGGATAAAAGGTCAGGGCCTGAGGCCAGCTGCCCCTCCGCCTCACTCAGGCCAGATGGGGAGGCCGGGACGCTCTGATCCCTACCCGGCCGGAGGAGATTTCCGCCCCAGCTGCCACAGCTCTGTGCCCCCAAAGCCAGGAGAGGCGAAGGAGTGACAGAGAAGAGAAGGAGGCTGAGCCACCAGGGGGACCGGGAGGAGGGGAGCCGTCTTGAGATTGGTGCCTGGTGAGCTCTGCCTGCCCGCCCGGCCCCTCCATGCAGTTCCCCACGGGCCCCGCCTGCATCTTCCTGCGGAAAAGCATCGCTGAGAAGCAGCGGGTGAGGCGGGGACAGTGGGAAGGAGGGCGGGCGGGGCAGCACGGGCGGGCGCAGTGGGTCTGGGAGCAGGTGGGGGGAGTGTGAACTGAGGAGAGGAAGCTCCAGGAGCACGCTGGGGACATGCGGGCCTGTGGAATGGGTGAGGGTGGAGGGGGGCAGGTGCAGGGGGCGAAGAAAATGAAAGGGGACTGGGGTGATGTCAGTATCGGGGCCACCATTTTTTCCTGTGGACGCCCTCAGTGGTGATGATGATGAGGGTAGCTGCCACTCACTAAGTCACTGCTATGTGCCCAGCCCTGTGCAAAGGGCTTTGCGTCCCTGATGTCATTGAGTCCTCAGAACGACTGAGGTCGGTAATACTTTCATTCCCATTTTACAGGTGAGGAAACTGAGGCTGAGTCATGAAGTCACTTGCTTTAAGCTTATGCAATCACTAAGTGGCAGGGCCAGGTCTGTTTGTTCCAGTGGGCACCTTTTGCTAGGCTCTAGATCTATATATATAAAAGCCTAAGTGACTGGATGACCGGTTGACCGGTTGACCGGTTGACCGGTTGACCGGTCGACCGGTTGCTATGACATGCACTGACCGCCAGGGAGCAGACGCTCAGCATAGGAGCTTCCCCCTGGTGGCCAGTGCACTCCCACAGCAGGAGTGCCACTCAGCTGACCTAAGGGGAGCCAGACACCGGGCTCACGGCTGGCAAGCACAGCTGTGGCACGAGCCTCTCCTGCCTCCACGGCAGCGCTACCGAGAGGAGGTGGCAGGCACAGTGGGGCCGGGCTCGGGCTCTTCCCTGGTCACCTGCCACTTCGTGGACTACTACATCCCTCGGGGGATGTCGGACTGCCGGTTTCGGCCCGATCCCATAGGTCTGGCCCCGAAACCGGCAGTCCGACATCCCCAGAGGGAATGTGAGAGGGTGCAGGCCAGGCCGAGGGACCCCACCGGTGCATGAATGTGTTAGCAAGTCTAATAGTAATAACAGAGAGAGGGAGGGGACACGGGGGAGGGGATGACAAGAAAGAAGCTACGGGCAAGGCTCCAAGGATAAGGGGAAGCAGGGGTGAAAGAGGCCCAAGTTGGGTGGGTGGTTTCCCAGGTGGCGGCCTCGTAGCCAAGCCTGGCCCTTCAGGGATGCCCAGGATGGTGGCCGCAGAAATGATGGGGAATTCTTAAAGGTTTTAGGGATTGGTCCTGCTGGCACGGATCATCCCTCCTGGCCGCCACTGGACACAGGTCCCACACAAAGGGATTCTAACTCTTGGGAGAAAGGATGATGGGCTGTCGTGGAAAGAATTCCGACCTGGGAGCCAGGAGCCCTGAATCCACATCTCAGCGCTCGCGGCAGCCGGAGCTGTGTGACCTGGGCAGGCTTCCTTACCTCTCTGTGCCTTGGCTCCCTCGTCAATAAGATGGGCATGGTCTTTGGGTCGACCTCACAGAGCGGTGCTGGGGTTCGAATGAAGTGATTGTGGGAGCTGCCCGGCGTGGTCAGCCATCAGAACACATTAGCTGTGATTGTAAGACTCACCTTCTCCATCTGGAGGAGGAGGGGGCTGGATTCGGTGGCCTCTGAGATCCTGGTCGGTCGGTACAATGGGATGGCTGTCTCTTTGGGAAAGGCAGAGGGAGAGAGATCAAGATTCATGGATGGGAGAGAGGCAATGAGAAGGGTGAGGAAGAGGGCGGTAGCTGTGGAACGGGAGTCAGGAGACAGGAGAAGGAAGATGAGAGGGTGCAGGGAGCAGGGACTGGAGGAGAGACAGGGAAGGGTGAAGAATAGCTTGGGAGACGGTGGGCACATGTTTGGAGAATTGAATGTTGGATCCCTGACCCTCCCTCCAAATTCCATCTCTCTTGCATTCCTCTCCAGGAAAGACCACTCGGACAAGATGAGATCGAAGGTAACAACACTCTCTCCCCCAAATGCCCCCTCATCACCATCCACCCACTTGCCTGCTCGCTGTCCCTTTGTGCTGTTCAGTGTAAGTCCCC
Organism: Myotis myotis; assembly: GCF_014108235.1. Classification (NCBI taxonomy): domain Eukaryota; kingdom Metazoa; phylum Chordata; class Mammalia; order Chiroptera; family Vespertilionidae; genus Myotis; species Myotis myotis. The sequence goes on from NW_023416364.1 coordinate 250,562, forward strand.
TCACGTGAAAATTTCACATTGTTCTCTTTCCATTCGGTGGTGATTTTGTGGAACCCTTTCTCATGGCAGTGTAGGTACCTCCCGAAGTATGTAGAAGGCACACCCATCCCCAGGTGTCTCAGAGACCCAGGGGTGACACCTGAGTTTTAGAATAAATAGAAAATTATTGGGTTTTCTTTTGATGGTTTTGAACTTTCCCATAACTTCACCCAGGAATTCAGTGCCACCGTTTGGCGGCCTCCTGCTAACACATTTCATACATCACTCCTTTTTGAAATACTGGCTTTTAAAACCGTGTTCTCCTTTGAGGAGTCTCTAGTGACTGGGCCTCATTGATGGTTTCAAGGGACACCACTCTTCCCCATTGACGGTTTCGAGTTTTTCCAAAGGTCTTCCCTCTTAACTTTCAGAGCTCCGGGAGGCATTTCTTGAGTTCGACAAGGACCGAGATGGGTTCATCTCTTGTAAGGACCTGGGAAATCTCATGAGGACAATGGGTTACATGCCCACGGAGATGGAACTGACTGAACTGGGCCAGCAAATCCGCATGAACTGTGAGGCTGGGGAACGGGGGTGGGGTGGGGATTACCGGGGCGAGGGGAGCTCTGAGGGTGTAATTGGTAAGGAGAGGCTGAGAGTAGTTGGAGTTAGGGAGGAGGGTAAGAGGGACTGTTCTTAGGGAGGCAGAGTTGAAGTGGTTAAAATGTGACTCTTAGAATAGATTTGGGTTCAAGTCCCAGTCTTTTATTTACTAATGTGGTCATTTTGAAAAGTGGAGTTAAGCCCTCGGACTCTCAAGTCTGAGTTTCCCCATCTGTCGAGTGAAGATTGTATCACTCCTTACTTCATGAGACTGTGGGTAGGAAGGGATAAAGATGCTAACGCAGGCCAAAACCGGTTTGGCTCAGTGGATAGAGCGTCGGCCTGCGGACTGAAGGGTCCCAGGTTCGACTCCGGTCAGGGGCATGTACCTGGGTTGCGGGCATATCCCCAGTCGGAGATGTGCAGGAGGCAGCTGATTGATGTTTCTCTCTCATCGATGTTTCTAACTCTCTATCTCTCTCCCTTCCTCTCTGTGAAAAATCAATGAAATGTATTTAAAGAAAAAAAAAAAAAAAAAAAGATGCTAACGCAGGTAAAGGCTTAGCCTCCAGCAAATGCTTATTAAATCTCGGTTATTACTGTCACCACTAGATTCATTAGTGGAGCACAAGATTGGAACTGCCTTAAAAAATATATATGTATATATATAATATATAATACATATATATATAATATATAACATATATATATATATATATATATATATATATATATATATATATAATTTCAGAGAGGAAGGGTGAGGGAGAGAGAGAGATAGAAACATCAGTGATGAGAGAGAATCATTGACCAGCCGCCTCCCGCACACCCCACCCTGGGGATCGAGCCAGCAACCTGGGCATGTGCCCTGACCGGGAATTGAACCGTGACCTCCTGGTTCATAGGTCGATGCTCAACCACTGAGCCATGCCGGGTCAGGCAAGGTTGGAACGGCTTTTGATGCTGGAAACGAAATTGGACTTGGAGCTAGTGCCGATGAATAGCGCTAGGAAAGGGATGTTTATTTATTTATTTTTTCAGATAGCAACTAGAGCGGATCTGGGGACGGATGCTGGGTTTGCCTCTGGGCATGTTACTGAGTCAATGAGGTTGAATCTAAGGACAGGGAAGTAGACACGTCTGGAAGAGACTTTGCTCATTCAATTCACACTCATCCTACAGATGGGGGAGCAGAGATGTGCAGCAATGAAGAGACTTATTCCAGGCTAGACGGACAGTTAGTTCCTCCCCCCACACCACACCCCTCCACCCCCGTTCAGATCAGAGAGACCCCAGGGCTTGAGCTGGCCGAGAGAGAAAGGTCCGAAGGCAGAGAGACTAGAGAAGGCCTACGTCTCGGACAGACCCGCAGGGCAAAGCGAGGTAAGGTATTGGGGGACTGGGCGTGCGGACCTCACCGGGCTGCCTCTCCTTCCCCAGTGGGCGGCCGCGTGGACTTTGACGACTTTGTGGAGCTGATGACGCCCAAGTTGCTGGCAGAGACGGCGGGGGTGATCGGCGTCCAGGAGCTGAGAGATGCCTTCAAGGAAGTGAGTTGAGGTTTCACCATGCGGGGGTGGCCCGAGGACACCCAGGGGCCAGTGACTTGTCATGAGCCATGGACAGAGCCCACCCAAACCAACTGTTTCTCTAGCTGTGGTGGGTTTATAGGGAAGGGAAAGAACATAGTCGAAGACCTGGCCATGCACAAAGTCCTCTAGCTATTTTATCTAATGTAACCCTCACAGATCAGGGCAGGAGTTAGTAGTCATTTATCTCTCTCTGTCTCTTTTTAAAAATTGTTTAAAGTATTGCATATGTCTCCCTTTTCCCCGACTGACACCCCCTCCACCACTCCCACCCCCCCAGAACAAGCCCCCACCGCCCCAGTGTCCATGTCCATTGGTTATGCTAATATGCATGCAAGTCCTTTCGTTGACCCTTGGACAACACAGGTTTAAACTGCGTGGGTCCACTTTTATGGGGTGCCCTCCCCAATATATACACACACTTTGAATAATTATAAAGGCAGTGGTTATTAAAATACATTTCATTTCTAAACCGAGCTGTCAGCTGCTAAAGTGTATATATACATTTTTGGGGCGACACCCTGTCTGTGGCTTTTTTTCAATACATATATTGGAAAATTTTTCGGAGATTTGTGATGATTTAAAACAACTGACAGATGAATCTTATGATTTTTTAAAAACATTTATTTTTTAAATATATTTTTATTGATTTCAGAGAGGAAGGGAGAGGGAGAGATAGAAACATCAATGATGAGAGAGAATCATCGATCGGCTGCCTCCTGCACGCCCCCTACTGGGGATCATGCCCGCAACCCGGGCATGTGCCCTTGTCTGGAATTGGCAGTTCACAGGCCAATGCTCTATCCACTGAGCCAAACCGACCAGGAGGTGATTTTTTTATACCGCTTTCTTTAGCCTATTGTGCACATGTAACATAGGTGTTGGCGGATGGGTTTCTGTATCAGTGAAGCTTGCGGTCAGCAGGGGGCTATAGTCATTGAGTTTGGGGGGAATCAAAGGTCACAGGCAGGCCCTGACCGGTTTGGCTCAGTGGATGGGGCGTCGGCCTGCGGACTGAAGGGTCCCAGGTTCGATTCCAGACAAGGGCACATGCCCGGGTTTCGGGCACATCCCCAGTAGGGGGTGTGCAGGAGCAGCTGATCGATGTTTCTCTCTCATCGATGTTTCTAACTCTCTATCCCTCTCCCTTTCTCTCTGTAAAAATTCAATAAAAAATATTAAAAAAAAAAGTTACAGGCAGGCTTTTGACTGGGCAGGGGGTCAGCGCCTCTCGGCCCCCAGTCATTCAAAGGGTCACCTGCACCGGCCCCTCCTGCTCCTTTTCAGTTTGACAGCAACGGGGACGGGGCCATCACCCTGGGGGAGCTGCAGCAGGCCATGCGGAGGCTGCTGGGGGAGGAGCTCAGCGCGCGGGAGCTCGCTGAGGTGGTCCGGGAAGCCGATGTGAATGGAGATGGCACCGTGGACTTTGAAGGTGACGCTGCCAACCCCCATGCCCTGTGTGATGCCCCAAGTGGGCTGCTCCTTCCCGCTCCTCCCCCAGCCCAGGTTGGGGGTGGGCAGGGTTGGGGAGGGTTTTTGCTCCAGCCCTTTCTGCCCACGTCATTTCAAAGACCTTGGTATTGCCCCAGCTGGTTTGGCTCAGTGGTTGGAGCGTGGGCCTACACACCAAGGGGCCCCAGGTTTGATGGTTTGACTCCTGGTCAAGGGCACATACCTCAGTTACAGCTTCCATTCCTGACCCCGGACAGGGCGTGAATGGGAGGCAACCAGTTGATGTGTCTCTCTCACATCGATGTTTCTCTCTCTCCTTTCTCCCTTCCTTCCACTCTCTCTAAGAAATCAGTGGAAAAAATATCCTCGGGTGAGGATTCAAAAATTAAATAAACGACAAAGACCTCAGTGCCTCTCCCCTCCCCTCGCTTCTGCCCCTGGTTGCTCCCAGGGACACCGTGTCCAGGAGCCCAGGCTCGGGCAGGACTCACGGCCACCGCCCCCTCGCGTCCGTGTTCACTGGGCGCCTTTGTCCCATCAGAGGGAGAGTGGACTGGCCAGCAGCTGAGACTCCGGGGTCAGGTTCACGGGGTTTAAGTTCAGTCTCTTACTAACTCTGTGGCCTTAGCCTCATCGCTCATTCACTTCAAGTGTCAGTGTTCACATCTGCAAAATGGGCGTGATGACACTTTCCTCCCAAAGCTTTGGAGGAAATGAAAAGGAGCCATATCCTGCCCTGGGGGGTGTAGCTCAGGGATGAGAGCGCCGGCCCCCACACCAGAGGGTCTCAGGTTCAAATTCCGGTCAAGGGCAGGTTTGATCCTGACCCTCGTTAGGGGGGGGTGTGGGAGGCAACCAATCGATGTGTCTCTCATGTAGATGTTTCTCTCTCTCTTTCCCCCTCTTCCCTCCCTTCCAATTTCTCTCGCTAAAAAAAAAAAAAAAAAAAAAAGGCAATGGAAAAAAGATCCTTGAGTGAGAATTAACAAAAATTAAAATAACATAAAAGGAAGCATGCACCAATTGCTCCTTTTAAAAAAAATTCCCACTCAAGGAAATGTCATTTTTATTTTTAAAAAAATTTATTTTATTATTATTATTATTATTTTTTTACGGAGAGGAAGGGAGAGGGAGAGTTAGAAACATCGATGAGAGAGAAACATCGATCAGCTGCCTCCTGCACACTCCCCACTGGGGATGTGCCCACAACCAAGGTACATGCCCTTGACCGGAATCGAACCTGGGACCTTTCAGTCTGCAGGCCGACGCTCTATCCACTGAACCAAACCGGTTAAGGCAGAAATGTCATTTTTAAATTGATTTGAGAGAGAGAGAGAGAGATCATTGATGTGAGAGGGAATCATGGATTGGCTGCCTTCCGTTCACGCCCTGACTGGGATTGAACCCAAAATGTTGGGAATCAAACCAGCAACCTTTTGCCTTTTGCTGTTGGAGCTGATGCTCCCACCAGTGGAGCCGCCGGCCAGGGCTCCCGGCCGACTCTCAGTTACGCTCCAGGAAGGTGTCCCGCCTCGCTTGCCGGGCTCAGCGACCCCACGACCTCCGTGCGTGCCTCTGCAGGAGGGCTGGTCCGTGACACCCGACGGCTTACATTAGCTTCCTTCTGAGGCCACGGAGCCAGGCTTCCATCGCTGCTCCCCCAGTTCCCCGCCCGAGTAACGAGATTCTGTACATGAAAAAGTTGGAGTCCTGGGCAGATGGGAGCGAAGCTCATTTGTGTGGGAGACAAATAGGGCCGTCAAGTTCTGCTGATGACACCTTCTGATGGAAAAAACCTCAGCATCTAACTGCTGCCCGAAGGCCAAAGTCCAGCACCCTTCGTCTGGTGGTCAAGGGCACCCAGGACCCAACCCCTTCCATTCAGCCATGTCTTCCACCACCGCCTCTGAGCTTTCACGTCCGGGTGCACCCCGGGCACCTGCTCTGCTCCCCCCAACTCTGTTCCTTTCTCCTAGGGTTCCTTCCACTGTCAGTGCCTTCCAGGCCTTGCCCCTCCCTCAGGACATCACGCCGACGCAACCTGTGCTAGACGTGCCCCTTTGGCCTCAGCTGGGTGTATGCACCCCTCCAGCCTCAGCTGGGGGTCAGTCCCAGCTGGGGAGCCTTACAGACCTTTCTTCTCGTCTCCAAAGGAAGTTATTGCTGCAGGCCTTGCTGTGTTGACTTGTGTTTGCCCCCTCAGCTGTGAAATCCTGGGGGCAGCGAGGGGTCTTCCCTGAACCATCTCTGCCCTGTAATTCCCGATACTTAGTATTTGCTGCACGGCTGCGACTTCTCAGGTGTGGCCGGGTGCCTGCTGGTCTGGGAAGCCCCAAGTGACCAGTGGGCATCACTGAAGATGTGGAGGAGGCAGGAGATAGACCTTTGAGGAGACAGCCTCGGGCCCACCACAGGCAAGGGCAGGACAGGCTGACCTCCAGACCTGGGTGGGACTGGTGAGCTCATCGCCGTTGGGTGGCATGCAGCAAAGTCAGGTCAACTGTGCCCATGTCAGGGCTCGCCACTTGCCGCCCACATGACCTCAAGCTCCCCATTGGCCAACCTCGCTGGCCTTGGTTTGCTTATCTGTGAAGTGGTACTTACCCCTCTGGGGCTGGTAGAAGAGATGAAAGAAGATACTTGTAATTACTATTTAACACGTACGGTGACTTATCCTATATAATAAAAGCATAATATGCAAATTGTCCCCTCGACTGGGAGTTTGACCATGAGTTCAACCAGGGGGATGGGGTCGGTGGGCCAACTTCCTGTAGCCCCTCCCCCCGGCTGGCCCGGCCCCGATTGGCCGCAACTGGGGCAGGCTGGCCAGACCACACCTCTAGTAAGCATTATATTATTCAACCACCGTAAAAACCATATAAGTAACATGTCTTTTTAAAAAAAAATAATATATTTTTATTGATTTCAGAGAGGAAGGGAGAGGGAGAGATAGAAGCATCAATGATGAGAGAAAATCATTGATCGGCTGCCTCCTGCATGCCCCCCACTGGGGATTGAGGCTGCAACCTGGGCATGTGCTGGGACCGGAATTGAACCCTGACCTCCTGGGTTCATAGGTCAACGCTTAACCACTGGGCCACTCTAGCAGGTGGTAACTTCTCATTTTTTAAAAAAAATATATCTTTATTGATTTCAGAGAGGAAGAGAGAGGGAGAGAGACAGAAACATCAATGATGAGAGAGAATCGCTGATCGGCTGCCTCCCGCACGCCCCCTATGAGGGATCAAGCCCACAACCCAGGCAGGTGCCCGTGACCGGAATTGAACCCGAGACTCCTCAGTTGCAGGCCGACGTTCTATCCACTGAGCCAAACAGGCCAGGGCCTCATTTCTGTCGATGAAGAAATCAAGGCTAGAGGGGTCAAGACGTTTCCCAAGGACCACGTGGCTTCTGACTCGGAGGAAGGGCTTGGCAAGGTGATGTTACTGTTCTTACCAGGACTTCTGTTCGCAGAGTTTGTGAAGATGATGTCTCGCTGAGGAGCTTCTGGGAACGCCAGCCGCTCCCCACCTGGTGACGGGGATCAAGCATGAGGATGAGGACCGAATGCTCTCGGGGAGGGCGGGAGGCGGACTGGGAACTGGAATGAGGTTGGTGGGGAAGTGAGCGCCTTGCCCTGGTTGGGGGTGGGGGTGGGGGTGGGTGACATCTCTAGGATTAAGGAGGCAGAATCTATGAATGGAATGGGAACGGGACTGGGGTCCAGTTGCCGCTCCAAAAATTCCAGCGTCGAATGCCATCTTTTGAGGCCACGTCATCCCACCTCCCTGCCACCTGCCCGCCTCTCCCCCAGCCTCCTCTTGCGTGGAGTGGTCTGTTCGCCTCACCAAGCTCAGCACGTAGTTCGACCTTCCCCTTCCTCCTCCCTCTGCCTCCCAGCCCTCCCTCCGTCCCCGGGGCAAGAGGAGGGCTGCCCATCGCAGGCCAGACGCGGGGCACCCGGTAAAACTGGGCTGGGAGATGGTTCGTTCAAGGTGCGCCCACGTGAGTGTACCCTCTCCCTCCTGTCCTTGATTTTGGGGGGGGGGGGGGCGCGTTCCCCTCTGGCTTCCGGCTTCCTTGTCCTGGTGTAAGAGACTCCGGCCACTGCATTAAACCACAGATCAGATTATCAAGGTTTAGGCTAAGCCGATCCCCAGGGAACTAATCCCCCGCGAAATGTCATCCTGCAAAGAGAGAGAGGGCACCGCAGCCTCCAAACCCGTGGCCGCGCCTGGTTCCCGGAGCAGCCCTGGCTGGGAGCCCCGCCCCGCCCTCTGCCGGGGCTGCGTGGGGAGATCCCTCCTGGGAGCCGGGCAGTGGGCTCCAGGCACCACCCCCGACCCCCGGACACAGGTCCAGGCTGCGGAACCGGAACCGGAGGCGTAGTCCTCCTCGCCTCTCCCCGCGCACAGGGCAGGACGCGGCGGTAACGCAGAGCCCCTCCCGGTGCAGAGCGCGGTTCACGCCTCCTCCCCGTCTCGCTCACGTCTGAAGTCCAGCAGGAAGATGTGCAGAATGGCTCACCCGGCCCAATAGCCTTGTTGCATAGAATTAAACATTTTAAAAAGTGGATCAGCCCTGCCGACGTGGCTCAGTGATTGAGCGCCGACCTAGGAACCAGGAGGTTACGGTTTGATTCCTGGTCAAGGGCTCATGCCCAGGTTTCCGGCCCCATCCCCAGTGGGGGGCGTGCAGGAGGCAGCCGATCAATGGTTCTCTCTCATCATTGATGTTTCTCACTCTCTCTCTCCCTTCCTCTCTGAAATCAATAAACATATTTCAAAAACACACACTAAAAGTCTGTGGGTTTTTATTTTTTATTTTTAAAGTGGAATCAGAATAATGTATGTCCTAACCCAGTGGTTCTCAACCTTCTGGCCCTTTACATACAGTTCCTCATGTTGTGGCCCAACCATAACATTATTTTCGTTGCTTCTTCATCACTGTCATGTTGCTACTGTGATGAATCGTCATGTAAGTATCTGATCTGCAGGATGGTCTCAGGCGACCCCTGTGAAAGGGTCGTTCGACCGCCAAAGGGGCCGCGACCCACAGGTTGAGAATTACTGAGGCCTGTCATTGTCCTTCTTCACCATCCTGAGACCATTTCATTTGAAGCTTCCCACCCTTCACTCCCTTTCCCCTCCCTCTACCCTCCTGCTACCCTTCATTTGCTCAGCAGCGATGCATGACGTGCTTGTCATGTGCAAGGCTCGCCTCCAAGCCCACACCCCAGGCCCAGGAGCTTGCATTGTAACGGGAGGAGACAGCCACGGAGCAAATGTAACTGTACTGAGAACGTTGGAAGGTGGTAAGAGATATTGGGGGGGGGGGGGGGCGGGTGAATGGAACAGAAAAGGGGCTTGAGGGGCTCTGGGAATGCAGAGGAGTCCTCATCCCACAGGGGCCCCGGGGGCATGACTGTGAGCATCTGGGACACGGTGCAGGTTGCGTGCAAAGGCCCCGAGGCAGGAATGTGCCTGGAGTGTCGGAGGAATGGCCGGGAGGCCAGGTGGCTGGAGAGGGTGGGCGGTGGTGTGGGAGGCAGCTAGACAGACATGAGCAGAGCAGGGACGATGGGCCAGGTACAGAAGGTCAAGGGTGAAAAGCCCTAAGGGCCCAACAACAGACAACTGTGTGTGGGGGGGCTTGTCCCAGGGTGATCTGTGCTTCCGTAGTACATCGCTGGCCGTGCGGTTTGGACCCCCTGACCTTTTCCTCCCTGGAGACAACATCCAGGCCTCCGTGTATCTCAGCTCCAGGCCCAGAAAAGCAGCAAAACCAGACAAGGGATTCCAGGGCCATGGCTCCTCTCAGGACCAACTTCCTGGAATAATGACCCCTGTCCTGGTACCGGCCAAACAGTGGGGGCTCCAATCCTGAAAGGACACATCTGGAAAGCAGCTGGATAATCTATTGAGATCTTCCCCTGGGGCCTCCCCCCAAATCTCCACCCTTAACCCCTTAGGATGGAGGACCCACTCACTGGGTGGGTGAGTCCCACCCTCCCAGGAGCCCACTCACTCACCCTCCCAGGAGCACACCCACGTCTTTCCCTTCTCCCTCTGGCTCCCCCAGGCGTGTTCCCATTCCCTTCCTCGCTCCCCAGCTCTGAGGGCCCTTTGGCCGCCGTAACTTGTTTTCTGAGCCCATTGCTTCACCACTCATTTCTTCCACCTCTGTGATTTTCTAAATAAACTAGGGGCCCAGCTTGAGAAATCGCGTGCCCCGCCCAACCATGCCCGCCTTGCCACACCCACCTTGCCGCCCCACCCGCCCACGGGCCACCGGCCTTGCTGTGATCGGAGCCTGTGGGCCGCAAGGGAGGGACCAAGAGGTACTCCATGCACCTCCTGGTGACGGGTTGATTGGTTGTTCCGGCGTTATGGCGTTACGGTGTTACGGTGTTACGGCCACAGGCCTTTTATAATATAGATGTCCTCTTATGGTTTGAGTCTTGGCTCTGAATTCTTTCTCAGCCAGAACTCAAATTCCAATTGCTGAACCCAAATCCAGTCTGACCCACCAGTCTAACACCGGGTGCTGTTCCCACCCCGCCAACAGCAAGGGGTCAGCGCGGATCAGGGGTTCCATCACGTGAGTCTGTTCTTCGAGGCCATTTTAAGGATCTTGGAGGGTTCAGAGAAGAGGAGTGACATGATCCAGACCTGCCTTTCAAAGCTGACTTCTGCTTCCTGTTCCAGCTCCATCCCGTTCCATCTCTACACCCACCCACCCACTCACCCACCCACCACCCATTCCCTCCCTCATCCAGTCGGTATCTTATTTGCTGAGTCCCTACTGTGTGCCTGGCACTGTCAGGTGAGGGAAGTAGAGCAGTGATAAGGGACTTGACCTCCAGGAGCTTATATTTTATTGTATTTTATCCTGCCTCATGATGAGTGAGGCAGAGAAACGGATTTAAAACTTTTTTTATTGTATGAAGCTAATAACATTTCATTCATAAGTTATTGATCTTATTTATGAATGAGTTCAGTGAATCCTATGAATCTGACCTCCCCACCTGTGTCTCCCGTGTGGCTAGTGGCTCCTGTGTTGGCCAGCGCATGCCCCCACTATAAACCTGGGTTATTCTAGGTCCTGGAGACAGCCCAGCGGCAAGGCCTTTGCTTTCTTGGAGCTTACAGTCCAGGGTGAGGGGAGAGGAAAAGAATCATTACTTAAGAGAAGTTCAGATCAGGAAGGTGCTTTGAGGAAGATAAAGTGGGGTGGTGAGATAGCAAGAGAATGGGGGGAGGAGGCAGGGTGGTTGAATCGCTGGAGTAAAGGAGGAGGGAGGGCGGGGAGGGGAAGAAGGGGTAGAGGGATGGAGAGAGGAAGAGGAGCAGGAGGAAGAGGAGTAAAAGAAGAGGGGAAGGGGAGGGAAAGAGGAGGAAGACGAGGAGGGGGAGAGGAAGGGGAGGAGGGGGAGGGGGAGGGGAGGAGGGGGAAGGGGGCCCTGGCCAGGGTGGCTCAGTTGGTTGAGCGCCATCCTGTGCATTGAAGCGCCATCCTGTGCCTCAAAGCACCTTCCTGATCTGAACTTCTCTTAAGTAATTATTCTTTTCCTCTCCCCTCATGTCACCTGTCAGGTCAGGGCACGTGCCCAGGATCTCAATTCCCTCAGCAAGGGTGATTGCGGGAGGCAACTGATGGATATTTCTCTCTCACACTGATGTTTCTCTCTCTCCCCCCTCCCCCTGTCTCTCAAAGAAAATCAATAAACACATATTTTTAAAAAAAGAGGGAGAGGGAGAGGCAGAAAAGAAGGAGGGGAGAGGGGAGGGGAAGGACAAGAGGTTGCATCTGGGAAACAGAGTCTGTAATCGATTGTTGATGTCTGCCACGGTCACGGGGAAGGAGTCACTCAGGCAGTTGTGCAATGAATTGTCTACCCTTCGTTTACTTACTCGTTTATTTATTAATGATTTCATAAGTACCTACGCGAGCTCCACCCAGATCTGTGATTTTCCCAGAAAGAAGCATGAGGCTGTACTCACTGCCAAGGCTCCCCGGGCTGACAGTCTCATCTCCCCACCGCACCTGCGTCTCAGCAACGCAGCCACCACACACTCGCGGCCCTCACCACGTCTCTCCTTCTAGGAAGCAGGAGGGGCAGCCCGGGTTCATTTTCGGGCTCCTTTATTGGTGCTTAGGCCGCAATTCCCCTCTGTTTTTCACAAGTGACCGAGGGGATGAAGCAAGAGAGTGGGCAGGGCATTTCTAAAGGTGATCAACGAAGCTTGAAAGATGACGCGAAAAGGCGAATCTGGTCCCACACTTCGTCTTCCTCGGAAGACGTCTCTCCGCCCCCTTGAAAAGAAAGCCCAGAGCCAGCGTTTAGGTAACAGATATGCGTGGACTCACACTGCGATCAATATAAAGGGCATTGATTTTCAAGCATTTGGACACCCCCGCCCCTCCCCTGGCTCCTGGGAGCCAGCCAGTCAAAGACCCATGAGCGCCTCAGCTCTGTCGTTGGAGGTGTGGTGGGAAGGGACCTGCAAGAAGCTCGTTCTGGCCCTAACCGGTGTGGCTCAGTGCATAGAGCATCGGCCTGTGGACTGAAGGGTCCCGGGTTCGATCCCGGTCAAGGGCATGTGCCTGGGTTGCGGGCACATCCCCAGTGGGGGGTGTGCAGGAGGCAGCTGATCGGTGTTTCTCTCTCATCGATGTTTCTAACTCCCTCTCCCTCTCCCTTCCTCGCTGTAAAAAATCATTAAAATATATTTTAAGAAAAAGGATTCTCAGTCTTAGACACAGACGGGGACCACGGTGGGGGCGCCACACCCATTCTTGCCGCTCCTCCGTTCAGGGGAGAGAGGGTTTTCACTGCCAGGCCACAGGGAGGAGGAGCCACGGATGGTGGCATCACCCGTAAGCCACGCGCATGAGGGAGAAAAGGAGAAATATTGGCAGCGCTTTCCATCCTGGAGGGAAGGGGCGGTGGGGTTTGGCCCACACAGCTCAGGAAAGGGCTTCTCGTGACGCTTAAATCCCAGCATGCCAGTGGTTAGGCCGGTGGATCCATGCGGGGGATCCGGGGAGAATTTCTCCGGCTTTAGAAGGCTGAAGCCAGAAGGAACTCAGGAGAACAAAAGGAAGGATAGGGTTGGTCCCGCAGAGAGAGTTGACTTAAGCGCTGAGGTGGGGAGGGGCCCGGAGGACAGGGAAGAGAAGCGAAGGGCGCCTTTTCCTTGGTTCGCCCCTCCGCGATGGGGCAACGGACCGACCACACTGTGCCAGGGCTGCTGGGGACCGGAAGGCAGTCTGATCCTGTCCAGTTGGAGAAATCCCACCTCCCTCCTCCCGACTCGTTCACACTCAAAGCTCCCAGGCCCACACTTGGAATTCCGGGTCTGCGAAGCTGCGCCCACCTCCTCCCCCTGCTCTCCTGCTTGCCATGGGCACCCCGATTTCTCCCCGCCTTCCCATTTGGGAAGTTGCCCCCCCTCCTCTCCCCCACTCCGCCCCCACACACTCCATCTCATCCCTGGGAAAGGCTGCTCGCCTGGATGGGAACCCGGGCAAATCACACACTGGGAGGAACACATCCTACCTTCCCATCAACAGTGCCCCCCCCCCCCCAACACACACACACACACACACACATACACACACACACACACACACACACACACCCGGGGTGCTCCCTGACCCCGCGTTCACATCAGCCACGCCCCCAGTTGGGCCCCTGCGCCTGCCTTCGCCAGAGCGAGGCACCCGGGCGGGCGCGCGGCCGTCTCACCTGGGCCTCAGCAGTACACCCAGGTGCGGTCCTGGTCGTAGGCGTAGGAGGTTGCGCACCATCGGAGGTTCTCCTTGGACCCTTTCCGGGTGCAGTTGAAATAATTCTTGTTTTTGTAGATGAAGGGGAAGTGGCAGGGGGAGCCGGGCAACAAGGAGGTGATCCCTTGGGAGAAGAAGGAGACCGGAGAGGGGTTATCCGCGCGCCTTTACGCACCCGCGGAAGCTTTGGCACAGGGTGTGGGCGCGGCCCCGGCTCCCGTGGGAGGGGGTGAAACGCTGGCCTAAACCTAAATGCCAGAGGAGTTCTCTTCCTCGGGAAACGAGATGAGTTTAGGACTTGGGGAAGGTGGGGGTGGTGCTGGGGGAGGGCAAGAGGAAGCACCAGGGGTCGGAGGTGGCGGGAGAGGGACAGAGTTTTGTCACTGGGAGAACCAGGGCCTGGAGCGAGGCTCGCAGAGGACAAGCGACAGTGGGTCCTCTCTATTCACAGACCCCCCGATGGGAGAACTCGCCTACTCGCTGACATTTCTTTGGGGCCCCTAAGCCAATGCTGGCGGTGGGTCTGCAGTCCTGGGTGGACACACCCAGCGGTGAAAAAGGAGCCGCCCAGGCCCGCGTCCCCAGCCCAAGGCCAGCTGGCCACGCTCCACCGTCTCTCTCGCTCTCCTGCTGCAGACAGGGCCCTCCCGAGGCACACCCTGACTTTCCCCTTTTGCCTTTCTGTGCTTCTGGTTGGCGATGTCGCCGTTTTCAATGGTGACACGTGAACTCATTTTTTTGGTTGATTTTTCTTTGTTAAATGGCATTTAAATATATAAAATAAATATAAAAAATGTAAATCTTTGTTTTACTATGGTTGCAAATATCAAAAAATTTCTATATGTGACACGGAACCAGAGTTAAGTTAGGGTTTTTCAAAATGCTGACACGCCGAGCTCAAAAGGTTCACCATCACTGATATAGGATTTAAAAAAAACACCTTAAATATTGCCCTGGCCAGTGTTGCTCAATGAGTAGAGTTTTGCCCCATGCACTGAAGGGTCTCAGGTTCAATTCCTGGTGAAGGGCACTTACATGGGTTGCAGGTGCAATATTTGGCCCTGGCCGGGGCACATGTGGGAGGCAACCTATTGCTGTGTCTCTCACATCAATGTTTCTCTCTCTCTCTCCACTCTCCCTCTCTTCCACTCGCTCTAAAAAAAAAAAAAAAATCAATGGAAAAAATATCCTTGGGTGAGGATTAACAAAACAAAACAAGACAAATAAACAACAAAAAAAACCAATTAAACATCGTATTTATGCTACTTATTCATCAAACCAATGAGAACAGGACTCTGCCTCATTCGTCACCGTATCCCCAGAGCCCCGCACAGTGTCTGGCTCACAGTCGGGCTGGAGTAGCATTTGCTGAGTAAATAAATGAAGGGGTGCCCCACGCCCACCCGATCCCCACCCCCAGATTACTGATGTCGGCACAGAAACTCCACAGTCCATCCTGGTCCATGTTCTCTGTGGTTGGACACCAGAGCTTGTTGTCTTCGTTCTCAATGCATTCAGAGATCACGGTGTTTCTGTAGATGGAGGGGAAGATGCAGGACTTGCTGAGGGAGTTCCCCCCGAACTCTGAAAATGACCGTACAAAGGTTACGGGTCAAGAGGACGAAAAGGGCTTCCATCCATTCATCACACACCAACGATGGGCCTTGCTTTGTCTCACTCCCAAGCAACATCTCGTGATGTTATTATTTCCGCTTCACAGATAAGTGAGAACCCAAAACCATTGACACCCACACAGTTTGCTGTCTGCATTAACTGGGCTTTCTTGTTCCATGGCCTCATCAACAGGACTCTACTATTCTAAGAACTTCTTGCCTGGGAAGATCAAAGTTGCAAATATTGTAACGTTCGATAATATTCTGAAAAACCATTTAAATAAACATCAGACCTTTCAACTTTCCAATAAATTATGTCAAAAGGACTATTTACTCTTCAACTGTAATTGAAAAATAAATTTTAAAAAGTTTAAAAGATTATTTACTCTTTAAGATACTTTGAATCCTTCTCAGAAATGTCGCCTTGTCGTGACCACCCATTCTAAACTGTATTATTACCCACACCCAATCCTCATCACACCCCCACATTGAAAGACCCCCAAAACCTAACTAACATCCTGATTTTGCTCCCCGCCCTCCAAGATGCTATTAAGACATTGCCAAGGTGGTGTTCTCCCTTACATTATGCAATAAACTCAGCATCGCCTAATTAAAAGGCTGCTTTGGTGGGTTCTATGGGGAATCAGAATTACACCAAGAGGCCTGGCCTGGGTTTAGAGGCAGAGGGAAAGAGAGAGGAGGAGAAGGAGAGGTAGATCTAGACGGAGAGGGAGAGGGAGAGGGAAAGGAAGAGGGATTAAGTGATTAAGAGAACAATTTCTGAAGCTTGGACTTCCTGGGATCAAATCACAGCGTTGCCATTTAACAACCGAACATCTTTGAGCCTCAGTTTCCCCATCTGTAAAATGGGGCTACTATGCCCTGACGGGTTTGGCTCAGTGGATAGAGCGTCGGCCTGCAGACTCAAAGGTCCCAGGTTCAATTCCAGTCAAGGGCATGTACTTTGGTTGCTGGCACATCCCCAGTAGGGGGTGTGCAGGAGGCAACTGATCGATGTTTCTCTCTCTATCCCTCTCCCTTCCTCTCTGTAAAAAATCAATACAATATGTTTAAAAAATGGGGCTACTGGTCATATATATATATTTTAACCTCATAGGGGTTGTTGTGGCATATAAATGAGTTCTTGCATGTGAAGTTCTTAGAACAATGCCAGGCGCACGGCAAATGCTTACTATTGCTCTTCAAATGCTGAAAGGTTCGCTATATTATGACCATTATTATTATTTGTATTATCTAATGTGCCCAAGATCACACAGCTAGTAAATGGTAACAGCAGGAGTCTCACTCAGGTCTGACTTCAAAGCCCATTTTTCAGATGATAGGCAAGGTGGAAAACTCCTATTTCTGAGGCATGTGGTATGTTTAAAACACAGTGACAGATCTTTCATAAAAATGAACTCTAGTCTTTAAAAAAAACCCCTTGAAGTCAGCCCTAGTGTCCTCATTTTGCAGGTAACAAACTGACTAAGAGATTTGATAACTTTCCCAATGTAGTGGAGGAAGCCAGAGCTAAAGAGTACCTTTTCTTCCAGGGCCTATTCTCGGGCATCTGTTTGGTGATTTAAGCAAATTCTAACCTCTGTAACCCACCACACCATTCTTTTGACATTGTTCTGTAAATGCTCGCTCTGACTAATATGTAGTTGTAGGTAATCAGCGTGTTGGTATAAGAATTTCAGGACCTAACTTTAAAAGATAACAGACTCTGACCTTCCGTCATCCCAGTGCTGGGAAATTTGTTGACCTTCAACCGTAAAACCAGGATGACATAAAACTAGGATGACAGAAACCCAGAAGGGTTTCACTCGATCAGTTTCAAGGACCGAACGAGGATAGACTGTGCTGGTGAGAACTTAGTCCCCTCCACAGAGAACTCTCCACCCCGCCCCTGGATCTCTTTGTTCTGTTTCCCCTCTCTCTCTTGTAAAAACCTCTGTCTGCAATGAGAGGTTGGGATGGTCCTTGGGAGGAGAGTCCGCCATCTTCTCAGGTTGCTGGCTTTTGAATAAACCACTTTCCTTCTCACCAGCGCCTGTCTGACGAGTCCTTGTGCTTGTCACCGTGTACTCTCTGAGAAGACCCTTGGTGTCTGGCCAGCATGGCTCAGTGGTTGAGCATCGACCTATGCACCAGGAGGTCAGGGTTCGATTCCCGGTCAGGGCACATGCCTGGGTTGCGGGCTCGATCCCCAGTGTGGGGCATGCAGGAGGCAGCCAATCAATGATTCTCTCTCATCATTGATGTTTATATCTCTCTCCATCTCCCTTCTTCTCTGAAATAAATAAAAAATATATATATTAAAAAAAAAGAAGACCCTTGGCTCCTAGAATAGTGCTCAGCTCTCCACCTTGCCACCATCCCGTCCTGAGGACCATTGACTTCCACTCTCCTCTCCACTGCGCACCCCATCCTGGCTCCAGTGCCTCACCATTGATTTCACAGTATTTCCACTGCTTCATCTCATCATAATTGGAGGTGACTGAGCACCACAGCTTTCCAAAGAAGCTGCCTTCCGTGATGCAGTTGCTGTAGGACTTTCCCCGATAGATGAAGGGGAAGATACATCGTGGGTAATCTGTATGGGAAGCATGCAGGAGGCAACCAATCGATGTGAGAAAGACACATCAATGTTTCTCTCTCTCCCCCACCCCCTCCCCAATCCCTCCCCTCCACACTCTAGAAACCAATAGAAAAAATATCCTTGGGTGAGGCTTAGCAAAAAGAACATAAACAGAATCTTTCTTTTTTTTTTCTTATTAATTTAGAAAATTAAGAAAGAGACAAAGAATACAATGGTCGACTGGTTACAGTCCCTCCATCCAGAGACCACTCTTTGGCGAACATTATTATCCATCATTAACATTATGTTTAGTTTCCCAGAGCATTTTCCATGCACAAATGTAAATTATAACCTGTCTGCAAACAATACATACACGCACACTGTCTCTTCTGTAGCCCATGATTTACAGAAACCTGCTGATGGGACAGTGTGGCTCCACTCACCTTCCACCATGCATGGCTTCCAGTGTCTGTCATATACCGCTCTGGTTGCACACCAAGGTGAAAGGCTACCTTTTTTGGTGCAAGAGAAGTAAACAGAGCCCTTGTAGATGAAGGGAAAGACACATGGAGCCTTGCTATCTGAAGAACAGAAGACAAAACAGGAGGGGATGTCTTGATTCTTGGAAAAGTTAAACCATATGCACATGTAAACAACTAGTTATATATATATATATATATATATATATATATATATATATATATATATATATATATTTATTTATTCTCCTACTGGCGTGGCTCAGTGGTTGAGTGTTGACCTATGAACCAGGAGATCACAGTTCAGTTCCTGATCAAGGGTATATACCTGGGTTGCTGGCTCACTCCTTGCACCCCTTGTGGGGCGCATGTGAGAGGAAACCAGTCAATCTATGTGTCTCTCATCTCTCTCTCTCTTTCCCTTCCACTATCTCTGAAAGCAATGGAAAAAATATCCTTAGGCGAGGATTAACACACACACACACAAATGATGACTCATAGAATCTGGGCAGAAATGGTGTTCATTTGCTGGCTCAAAAAAAAAAAAACCCCCCCACAAAAATAACATCCCAAGCAAGCCTTCAAGCTCCCATCTTCCTCTGTCTGGCAGCTGACAGAAGAAAGGCGATGATGGCCCTCCCCAGCGGACGTTAGACAATGTTTGCAGCCATTTTCGGTGGTTACAACTGGGAAGGGGGGACTGGTAGTGGTGCTGCTGAAACCTCTGGGTAGAGACCAGGGATGTTGCTAAATATCTCGCCAGGCACAGGGCAGCCCTCCAGAGCAAAGAGTCATCCGCCCAAATGTCAGTAGGGCCAAGGCTGAGAAACTTTGATAAAGAGGCTCTGGTAGAGAACGCTGACTCCCTTCCCCCCAATCCCTCCCAGGATGGTGGGGCCACACAGCAGAAGGACCCAGTGTCTCTGAATCAGATGGGTTCGACTTGAACCCCTACTTGGTTCAGCCACTGACATTCGGGACTTGTTTGTTATAACAGTTGGTCGGTTCCTCACACAGGCGGACAAGACACAAGCCCCTATCTTCAACCTAGTAGCCCCCTCATGTTAGGGATCAGACCCTCACCCTGGATAACCTGGCAATGACCATGAGAGGGATAAGGAATGTTTTGGGACAGAACGGAAAAGGTAGACCTCCATCTTTGAGCCTCCCCAATGGGTGGGTACAACTAAGGTTCCTTAGCAATATGGCATTTCCTACCTCTGGGTCTCAGAACTGTTTGGTCTTGGGTTTTTTTTGCCAAGTTTAAAGAGTTAAGATTTAGGAAGTATTTAGCAGGGTGCCTGGAGCGTGGCAGCTGCTCAACAAATGTCAGCTATCATCATCATCATCACTGTCATTGTCATGGTCATCAGTGACTTTCCTCAATGGTGGGCAGTACTGGGTCAATGGGGTGCTGGTGGTGAGGGGGAGGCAGGCAGGTGCCCCCTGTACACAGCATTAAGGCTATCCTTGGGAGCTGTAAGAATCAGCACATAACAGACCCTATTAGCCATCTGCAAAGTAGTCTGGCAGATGGTCTAATCTTCTTAACTGGGTTAAAATCCTCCATAATCCAGGCCCTGCTGACCTCTCTGTTCTCGCGCCCTGATGATCATCGCCTTGACCTTACTCCACACTCTTGTTTGCCTTTGGGGGCTTTGCTCATGAACTTCATCCTGCCCTGAGTGGCTTTCTTCTCTTCCTAGCTTTACCCCCTGCTCCTCCCCCATGAAGACTTGGTCCAGTCTAGATTAATACTCTTCTTTACTCTTATAGTACTCTGAGCCGATCTCTGAAAACGTACTCACCAATTTTTAAAAGAATATAATGATTTGCTTTTGTATTTATCACTCCTATTCACTGTGAGCTCTCTGAATATAAGGCCTGGCCTTTTTTTTTTTTTTTTTAAATATTTTTATTGATTTCAGAGAGGAAAGGAGAGGGAGAGAGAGATAGAAACATCAATGATGAGAGAGAATCATTGATTGGCTGCCTCCTGCACACCTCCTACTGGAGATTGAGCTTGAAACCCCTGGCATGTGCCCTTGACCAGAATCAAACCCGGGATCCTTCAGTCCACAGGCCAATGTTCTATATCCACCGAGCCAAACTGACTAGGGCAAGGCCTGGTTTTTATTTATTGCTGTGTGTCTGGCTCGTAGTATTGTGACCGGCACTTAGAAATCACTCAACAAGTATGTACGGAACAAATGAGTTTATGAATAGGTGTGGAGGGGGTTTTGGGGGTACCGAGTTTCAGTACTGGAATGTGGGTGTGGGTTCAGGAAGGTATGGCTGACCAGAATGAGACCCATAAGTGGAAAGGCTGACATTTAATCAAGCACATTGTTCCCTGTGTGAATAAATTGGGTTCTTAACCTTTTGGGGAGTTGTCTGTTGTTTCGAGAAACCAGACCTTCTCTCTAGGAAAAGGTTCGTATGCCCTTCTGGTAGAGACTGCAGTGTGTTCACCAAAACCAGCTTCATTTTCCTCCCAAATGCACTGCTGAACTACACTGCCCAGACTCCCTTGCAGCTAAGTATCATGTGAGTTCTGACTGGTGGAAATAGGAAGAAGTGATGGATGTTACTTTCTGGCCTGGCCAAACATAGGCTTTTCTCCAAAGTCTTCCAGACTCTCTTGGTCTTTGTCTATCAGCAAAGAATCCACAGAGCATTCTGAAGTCCTTGGGGATGGTGGAACCCCAAGATAAAAGAAGCTGGATCCCTGCCAACTAGATGCACCCTCACTGGATTTCATAGGAGCAAGAAATAAAATGCTCTTGGGTGAAGCTTCTGATACTTTGGAGTTTGTTACAATAGCTTTTCTCACTACCTTGATAAATGCATACTTTTAAAATACAAATCCAGGGTCTCATGGACACGAGTGCTTGCCTAGTGGCCCCAAGTCAGGAATCTCTGGAGTATAGAATGTGATCATTGAAAAAGAACTTCATGGACCTGGCTGGCGTGGCTCAGGGGTTGGGCTTTGAGCTATGATCTAGGAGGTCATGGTTTGATTCCTGGCCAGGGCACATGCTGGCTCAATTCCCAGTAGGGGACATGCAGGAGGCAGCCAGTCAACGATTCTCTCTCATCATTGATGTTTCTCTCTCTCTCCCTCTCCCTTCTTCTCTGAAATCAATAAAAATACATTTTTTTTAAAAAGAAAAGGACTTCATGGAATTAAAGTGCATAAATATGAGTGTTTTTTGAGTTTTAGCCAAGGGACAAGGATGTGCCAGGCAGAAAAGGATTCTAATTGTAGAGAATGTTTCACCATAACTTGCATGATTAAATAGATAATCAAGGTCTCACTATGCTGACCATACAATCTTTGGGTGGTTAATTAATTAAAATTTTTTTTTGGGGGGTGGCTAATTTCAATTCCTAGATACATTAAGAATGTGGCTAATTTCAATTTCTAGATACATTAAGAGTGTAGCCCTGGCTGGGTGGCTCAGTTGGTTGGAACATTAATCCGTGCACCAAAAGGTTGCAGGTTTGAGTCTCAGCCAGGGCACATACCTATGCTGCAGGTATGGTCTCCAGTTCAGGCACGTATAGGAGGCAACTGATCAATGTTTCTCTCTCTCTTCCTTCCTCTCTCTTTAAAATCAATAAAAAGCATATCCTCAGGTGAGGAAATAACATTATACTAAGCCAGTGGTTCTCAACCTTCTGGCCCTTTAAATACAGTTCCTCATGTTGTGACCCAACCATAAAATTATTTTCGTTGCTACTTCATAACTGTAATGTTGCTACTGTGATGAATCGTAACGTAAATATCTGATCTGCAGGATGGTCTTAGGCGACCCCCGTGAAAGGGTCGTTCGACCGCCGAAGGGGTCGCGACTCACAGGTTGAGAACCGCTGTTGGAGAAAGATAAATATCACATGATCTCACTCATATGTGGGATATAATGATCAACATAATTTGATGAGCAAGAATAGATCGGTCTAGAGACAAATGGTAGGGATGGGGGGCGTTTAGAGAGCAACCAAAGGACTTGTACGCATGCATATTAGCATAACCAATGGACACAGACACTGGGGCGGTGGGGGCTTGCCCAGGATGGGAATAGCTGGGGCGGGGGGGGGGGGGGCGGTCAATTGCGGAAAGAGGAGACATATGCAGAACTTTAGACAATAAAAAAAAGAGCATAGACCCCCACATACTAGAATGGCTACTATGGAAAAAAAGGCAGAGAATAACAAGTGCTGGCAAGGATGTGGAGAAATCGAAACACTAGTGCCCTGTCGGTGAGAATGTAAAATGGTACGGCTGCTGTGGAAAACAGTATGACAGTTTCTCAAAGAAAATTTAAAAAATATAATTGTTGTATGACCCAGCAGTTCCACTTCCGGGCACACGCCCAAAAAACAGACAGCAGGACCTCAAAGAGATGTTTGTTCACCCGGGTCCATGGCAGTATTACTTGCCAAAGCCAAAGGGCGGAAGTCACCCAAGTGTCCATCGATGGGCGGATGGAGAAACCAAATGTGGTGTCTATGCAGACAGTGGGATATTATTCGTCTTTGAAAGGAAAACAAATGCTGACACATGCTATGACATGGATGAGCCTGGAGGGCATTATGCTGAGTGAGGTAAGCCAGTCACAAAAGGACGAATGTTGCATGAGTCCCTTTATGTGAGGCACCTGGAGCAGCTGAACTCATAGAGGCAGAGAGTCCAGCGGTGGTTGTCAGAGTCTGGGGGGTGGGGGCGTGGAATAGAAGTTATTTAATGAGGACAAAATGAGAAGAGTCCTGAATACTGGTTCCCAGCAATGTACTTAACATCACTCAGCTGTGCACTTCAAAGTGAATAAGACGGTAAGCTTTATGTTCTGTGTATTTTACTACAATTTAAAAAAATAGTCTAAAGGGAATGTTTAAGTTCTGTAATTAAGTTAAAAATAATGTAATGGGAGTCTGATGGTTCAGACAATTGAAATTATAGAGCCCCCTCCTTCTAAAAACTTTAACTTATTTTAGAGAGGGAGGAGGGGAAGGCGAGAGAGAGAGAGAGAGAGAGAGAGAGAGAGAGAGAGAGAGAATGAGAATGAATAAATGTGAGAGAGATACATCAACTGGTTGCCTTCCCCTATACACCCCAACTGGGATTGAACCTGCAACCTAGGTATGCACCTGACTGGGAATCAAACCCATGACCTTCTGGTGCAGGGAACGATGCTCCAACCAACTGAGCCACACCAGCCAGGGCTAGAACCCCCCCCCCCCCCCCAAATGAACATCGTATTTGCATTCCCCCCACCATAGACTGAGCATCTTGGAAGATGCTCGTGTCTATTCTGTTTAGTTTTCTTTTTCTTTCTTTCTTTCTATTTAGTTTTCAAAATGGCCCCATGAAGTAAAGGCCACTGCTCCTCTTCAACAAGCTGAAAAGTGACCTCAGAGAGGTTGCCTTGCTTGGTCAAGGTCACAGAGCGCAGACGGGTCCAAGCCCCAGGTCTGCCTGAGGTTTCTACCAAGCCTTCTTGGATTCAGGAGTCGTTACTGCGGCCCGTTCATCCTTTCCAGTTTCCAAATCCTCCCCGTCATGTCCCAGGACACTCACCTCCATTTGTCTCATAGGAGTAGAGGAGGAAGGTCGTCCATCCCAACAGGTAAGTGGACCATCGGTTCATCTTGGCCAGCCTCTTCTTGCTGGACTGACGGAAGAAAAAATAATTGTGCACCCATGGGTCCCTTTCCTCTTCCACCAACACCCAAGTTTGATGTCATGCCTGCCATCCCATCTACCGTGATGACTCACTGAGATCCTAGAACAGAACAGGTAATACTCACTGAGTCCACACACAGGGCTCTAAATGGGTTAAACTCCTGATAATAGCCCAAGGCCCTGGATTCTATTATTACCCCCATTGCATAGATGGGGAAACTGAGGCACAGAAATCACAAGCAGCCTTGCTGAAGACCACGCACACTGTAAGTGGTGGGGCTGGTAACTGAACCCTGACAATCTAATTCTGGACACTGAGCTCTTGGCCACTGTTTGATGCTGCCTCTAGGCTTGGCGTGGGACCTACTGTGTGCTAAGCACATTATGAATGTCAGACCAATGTTATCATTGTTCAGAACAGACACATCCAGCCATAAACTAACTCAGCCATGGGCAAACTACGGCCCGCGGGCCGGATCCGGCCCGTTTGAAATGAATAAAACTAAAAAAAAAAAGACTGTACCCTTTTATGTAATGATGTTTATTTTGAATTTATATTAGTTCACACAAACACTCCATCCATGCTTTTGTTCTGGCCCTCCGGTCCAGTTTAAGAACCCATTGTGGCCCTCGAGTCAAAAAGTTTGCCCACCCCTGAACTAATCTCTAAAATTCTGTGGCAGAATCATCTTTTTTTTTTTTTTTTTAAAAAAAAACAATATTTTATTGATTTTTCACAGAGAGGAAGAAAAAGGGATAGAGAGCCAGAAACATCGATGAGAGACAAACATCGACCATCTGTACCTGCACAACCCCACTGGAAATGTGCCCACAACCAAGGTACATGCCCCTGACCGGAATCGAACCCGGGACCCCCCAGTCCACAGGCCGACGCTCTATCCACTGAGCCAAACCGGTCAGGGCCAGAATCGCCTTTTCAACTGCCTCCTGGACATGTCCCTCTGGATCAAGCACCTCAAAGTCCAACATCTGGCATTTGATGGATAGCTCCAAATATCTTATCCTCCCCCTTTACTTCATTTATTTTTTAAAAATATATTTTTATTGCTTTCAGGCAGGAAGGGAGAGGGAGATGCTCCAACCAACTGAGCCACACCAGAGAGATAGAAACATCAATGATGAGAGAGAATCATTGACCGGCTGCCTCCTGCACGAACCACACTGGGGATCGAGCTTGCAACCCGGGCATGTGCCCTGACTGGGAATCAAACCTGGTTCAAAGGTCAAAACTCAACCACTGAGCCACACTGGTTGGCACCCCACCCCCAGGACTTAATTTCGTTGCACTATGTTTGCTATTAAGTGTTTGTGTCTCCTCAAAAGTCTTATGTTGACATCCTAACCCCCAAGATGATGGTAGTAGGAAGTAGAGCCTTTGGGAGATGATTAGGTTATGAGGGTGGGGCCCTCCTGCATGGGATTAGTGCCCTTAGAAAAGAGACTGGAGAGCTCCCTCGTCGATTGTGAGGATGGTAAGGAGACAGTGACTTCTCGCCAGACAAATCTTCGGGGCCATGATCTTGGACCTCCCAGCCTCAGAACCAGGAGAAATAAATGTTTGCTGTTTATAAGCCATCTGGTCTACCATATTTCTGCTATAGCAGCCGGAAAAGGCCAAGACAATGCTTTCCCTAATCTCTCAAGCTATCACCCCAAAAGTAAGGCTCTCCTCTCCTTCTCCCCTCCCTGTGCCCTATCAGTCACCAAATCCAACTGCTTCTACTTTCTGAGCAGTTCTGGCATCCATTCCTCCCTCCCTGCCTCTGCTGCTACTGACCAACGCCAGGCCTTTACCATCTCTCCCTAAGCTGTTGTCACGTTCCCCGCCTGATCCTCTGGCTCCAGTCTCTGCCCTGTCCGCTCCTGGAAGCAGAGAAATAGGAGGTAGATGTGGGGGGAGCTGGGGTGTGTGGAGGCGGCGGGGGGCTCATCTGGGCAGAGATTGGCATGGGAAAGAGCTAGTTGTGTTCAAGGAACAAGTCGAACTGCTGTGTCTGGGGCCGGGAGCAGAGAGGCTAGAGAGGTGCCGGGTGAGGTGGATGGGGCCGCACCCTGCAGAGCCTTCTTTATATTCTCAACCACGGGAAGCTGGAAACCACGGGAGGGATACAGTGGGGGGAGGCGGCATCTTTCATTCAAATCTCCCCATCAGGTTTACAACAGAATCCACAGTCCACACCATGGCCCTCATGTTCCCTTCCCGGGATCTGCCCCAGCTACGCTAACCTTTCCACTGTTCCCTGCACCAGCTGAGCTGGCTGAGCCTCAGGGCCTTTGCACCTGCGCTTCTCTCCTCCCTGCAATGCATCCCTCCCCTCCGCCCCCGACCATCCGTGCCATCTGCATGGCTCCCTTCTTTGAGCTGTAAAGGATTTTGTGCAAACGCGAGGAGTTGATATGGACTGACGTTCTGGGACGGTAATGAGTCCGCTTGGATCACGATGTGGATATTAACAGGAAATATTCTGCAGGCAGTTCAAGACAGTGGCTGAAGCGTAAAGGGAGCCTTAATAGCCCCACACCCACGTCCGGAACATTCCCCTTAGGGCTGAGGATGTTCAAACGCTCCGAGGACCCTCTGTCCCAGGCCGTGGGGCCGTCGGGGCTGGCATCCGGCCACTGGCACCCGTTTGCCGGGTGCTCAGAGAAAGGGGTGCTTGCGGCTCTGGAGTCAAAGCACAGTCAGACCGGGGTGCGTCTCCCGATCATCAAATGTGGGAGCATAGAGCCCACCTCAAGGCCTTATTCTAAGCCAGCGGTTCTCAACCTTCCTAATGCCGCGGCCCTTTAATGCAGTTCCTCAGGTTGTGGTGACCCCCGATTTCATTGTTACAAATTGAACATAATTAAAGCATAGTGATTCATCACAAAAACAATATATGATTATATATGTATTTTCCGATGGTCTTAGGCGACCCCTGTGAAAGAGTTGTTTGACCCACAGGTTGAGAACCGCTGTTCAGTGCAGTCGATGCTGAAAAGTCCTGTGCAGACGGCAGAGGGCGTGTAAGGGGGACGTTCAGGGCTGCTGATGGACAGGAGAGAGGCACGGTGTGCCCCTTGCTCACGCCCTTGGCCTCCCAGTTTCATGCTTCCATGCCTGCCTCACCAACAATTTCAGAGCTGCGCCTCAGTGGGCTCATTAACATCAGCCTCGGGGCGGCCCTTGAAGGCCCCCTCAGCTCTCTGACCTCCGGTGTCCAATGTCCTCATCGGTTACGTGGACATAACAATCCGACTATGGAAGCCACTCTGCGGGGGGCAGGCGCCCGTGGGCGTAAGGTCACTGGAGAGAGTGTGTCTCCGAAATACTGAGTCCTGCCCGGCTGGCGTGGCTCAGGGGTTGAGCGTCGACCTATGAACCAGGAGGTCACGGTTTGATTCCCAGTCAGGGCACATGCCTGGGTTGCAGGCTCGATCCCCAGTGTGGGGCGTGTGGGAGGCAGCCCATCAATGATTCTCTCCCATCCTTGAAGCTTCTAGATCTCTCTCCCGCCCCCTTCCTCTCTGAATCAATAATAAAAATATATTTTAGCCCTAACCGGTTTGGCTCAGTGGGTAGAGCGTCGGCCTGGGGACTGAAGGGTCCCAGGTTCAATTCAGGTCAAGGGCATGTACCTTAGCTGCGGGCACATCCCCAATAGGGGGTGTACAGGAGGCAGCTGATTCTCTCTCATTGATGTTTCTAACTCTTTATCCCTTCCTCTCTGTAAAAAATCAATAAAATATATTTAGAAAATGTATTTTTTAAAAATGACAACAGCCAACACAACAGCAGCGGATCAGGGTAAATGAGTCAGAATACCTATTTATTTGGTCAGGTCAGCAAAAAAAATAATATTTTTTTTGGTGTGCCGCAGAATTTTAGTAACAGTTTCTGTGCCGTGAGATAAGAAAGGCTGCTGCCTCAGAGGGTGGGTCTAAAGACTCAGAACCACGAAGATGCTCACAGGCAACGTGTCCAGTCTCGTTCCCTTTTCTTCCATCTCTTTCCCCAAACTTAGGACGCAGGCAGACTCCCTTAGCAGCGAAAGGACCCAGTCTGCCCCCTGGCCGCCTTCCCACCTTCTCGGTGCTTCCTTCCCAGAGCTCGGAAGGCCACTGTCCCCCATGACGGCCGCCAGCCTTGGGGCTCTCCGGGCCCTAAGACCTGAGCTCTAGCTGCCATTTGCGTAAAACAGGTGTAAGACACGCATTGGAGTGTGAAAAAAGAAGGGAAACATCTCCATCATTTTTTGTCTCGATTGCATGTTGAAACGGTCCGATGTGGGATACCATGATTCACCAACACATGCCATTGAAATAAATGGCACCTGCCCAGCCGGGTGTGGCTCAGCGGTTGAGCGGCGACCCAGGAACCAAGGGGTCGCTGGTGCCATTCCCGGTCAAGGGCATAGGCCCTGGTTATGGCCTTGGTCCCCAGTGGGGGGCTTGCAGGAGGCAGCTGATCAGTGATTCTCTCTCATCATGGATGTTTCTCTCTCTCTCCTTCTTCCTTCCTCTCTGAAATCAATAAAAATATATTTAAAAAGAAAGATAACAATGTATCATTAGTTTTAAAAAATAAAATAAATAAATGCCCCCTGTTCCGATGACTTTCTAAAAAGGAGGTGGCTCCTAGAAACCGCCCCGTGAGCCAGGTGGCTCCCGTGACATTTCCCCAGTGGACAGGCTGCCCCAGACCCCCCTTCCTTGCTGTGGGGGCGCAGGCCTGGCTTCTCACCCACCCCCAGGTTTCTCATTGAGTTGTACCTGTGAGAGCGTCCTTCTTGGCCCGCGTTCGGGTCCTGCTCCCACGGCCTCTGGGCTGTCTGGGGGCTGGCCCTCCCGCGCGGCCCCAGCCTATCTGTAGGATGAGCTATAGCCCCGGGGGGACGTTTTGAGTGACTGGTCACAAGGGGGCCCTTCTGGACGGGGTGGCCCCGAGGTGAACGAGGCCCCGACCTGCGCGCATCCATATTCATCAGCCCATAAAGTTCAATCATGGGTGCATTAATGCGCTTTACGGGGGCTGGAGCCTCGGGCAAGAATAGTAATGAGCAGAGGGGAAAGGGCTCCTCCATCGACAGTCACGAGGACGAGGATGGGGAGCAGCTGAATAATGAGAGACAAGTGCCCCAGGAACCAGGACCGGCCCTCAGACACACGGCGTCTGCTTTCGCCTGGTGTTGGAACTCTTCCGCCATCGGAAAGCTCCTTAGCCGCCCACAGGCCCTCCCTTTGGCATCAGAGGGTGGGTGCGTGGAGTCTTACCCAGGGGCACCGTGGGTCCCAAGCAGGGCTCCTCGGTTTGCAGATGGGGGAACTGAGGCACAGATGTGTTGAGGACTTGCCAAAAGCCATACAACCAATGGGTGGGGATGGTGGGTCTGAAGCAGTGTAGTTGGGGGTCTCATTTTATTTTTATTTACTATTTTTTTAAAATATATTTTTTATTGATTTTAGAGAGGAAGGGAGAGGGAGGGACAGATAGAAACATCAATGATGAGAGAGGATCATGGATGGGCTGCCCCCTGCAAACTCCACACCAGGCATGCCCCCTGAATGGGAATCGAACTGTGACCTCCTGGTTCACAGGTCAAAGCTCAACTACTGAGCCACACCGGCTGGGCAATGTCTCTCTTACATGTTTCTTCCCCCCACTCACCCCCAGATTAACCCTCCCACCCTTCGTCACTCCCCGATTTCAGAAAGAGGAAGGGAGAGGGAGAGAGAGATGGAAGCATTAATGATGAAAATCATTGATCGGCTGCCTCCTGCATGCCCCCTACTGGAGAATCGAGTCCAAAACCTGGGCATGTGCCTGATCAGGAATCCAACTCTGACCTCCTGGTTGATGCTCAACCACTGAGCCACCCTGGCCGTGACCTGGACTTTTGGTCAGACAGTCCAATTGCCTCTCTCAGTATCTGTCCTGGAATCCCCAAATGCTTGGACCAATATTCTTTGAGATCATCGAGGCTGTTTTCATTTTTAATATGCAAAACCTCAGCAGTGCTAAAAGGTCATGTTTTAAATTCATTTCATTATGTTAACATTCACCTTTATTTTATATATATATATTTAATATATTTTTATTGATTTCAGAGAGGAAGGGAGAGGGAGAGAGAGATAGAAACATCCATGATGAGAGAGAATCATTGATCAGCTGCCTCCTGCACACCCCCCAATGGGGATCAAGCCTGCAACCCAGGCATGTGCCCTTGACCGGAGTCAAACTCGCAGGCCGGTGCTCCATCCACTGAGCCAAACCAGCCAGAGCAACATTCACCTTTAAATATGAGTCTGCATTGTAGACCCACCAGCAAGGGCATCTCATATACTTTAGATGTAGAAATGATGTCAGTAGCCTTGGCCAGTGTGGCTCAGTGGTTCGGGCATCATCCCGTCCATCAGAAGGTCGCTGCCGCCGGTTCGACTCCCGGTTGGTACATGGGCCCTAGTTGTGGGTTCCATCCCCAGTTGGGCTCCGTATGGGAGGCAACCAATCGATGTTTCTCTCTCCTTCTCCCTCTCTTCCTCTCTCTCTAAACTCAATAAAAAGCTTTTTTTTTTTTTTTTTTTAAAGAATACAAGGCAGTGTGTTTCAGAATTTGCAATTAGTCTCAGAGTTGGGAAATGTCGGTGACTGTACATCTTGCGTTACTCACTCCTGAGAACTGCAAGGCCCCGCGGCCCTTTAGGCGAGTCGCCAAGCGTGGCCGGGGCACAGGGTTCTTGCACGGAGGCTCCGTGGGACAAACACGAAGAAGCAGCAAACCCGCTGCTCCTGCAGCCTCCGTGAGCCTCCCCGAGCCTCGCCAGGGACTTCCGCCCTGGCCCGCGGACACCCGGCTCGCAGACACCCACTGGGTCTAGGGCACAGATTTGCCTGTGGCTGCTGTGATTCTTGAAGACCGTTGTCCTGGCAACAACCTGAAATTCTTCATCAGGAATTTCAAATCCTCGTCTATATTCATTTATTTTCTTTGTATTGAATGTATTGCGGTGACACTCTTGTCTATATTTAGTGCCAATTAAGTATTTTTTTCCTTCTGTGTTTCTTCCTATGCAGAGTAGGCTGTCTGGCTTTGGGGCAGAGAGAGGGAGGGAGGAAAGGTGAAAAAGGAGAAGAAAGAGGAGGAAGAAGGAGGGAGGAGGGGGGGGGGAGAAGAGGTGGGGGGGGAGAAGGGGAGAGAGCAGAGACAGACAGAGGGCCGGAGGGAGAGAGAGGATGAGGAGGAGATGGAGCAGGAGGAGGAGGAGGAGGAGGAGAAGGAAGGAGATGAGAAGTAGGAAGGGGACGAGAGAAGGAGGAGCTGCTACAATGGAGCCAGGGAGACGGGGAGGAGGAGGAAGGGGGGAGGAAGGGGAGGCCTGGCTGTGGTTATAAACCTTGAGGGTGAACTGGGCGCCCCAGTCCGGGCCAGAGGAGGAGCATGGGACGGCGTGCGGGGCTCCTGCTGGCGTGGGCCTGGGGGCTCCTCAGCACCGTCAGCGCCGAAGGTGAGGAGTTTGGGACGGTGTGTGGGGCTGGGCACAGGTGCCTGGGCCACCGAGTCCGGGCCCCGGGAGGGCGAGGCTCACCCTTAGGTCTTGGGCTCTGAGAAGGAGAAAGACGCTCTCTACTTTGTCCAGTTAGCACACATGGTCCACTGCTGGGCTTGAAAACAAAAGAAAAGAAAAGGAAAGGAAAGAAAAGAGAAGAAAAGAAAAGAAAAGAAAAGAAAAGAAAAGAAAACATAAAAAGGGACTCCAGTAATACACACGAAAGACAGGGAATGTCAGCTGGAAAATTCTACTGACATAAGCGGTGCCTCCCTCCATCCCAGTCTGTGTTAAATGCCTCCTGTAGGGGTTTGCAAGGAAACGAAGGTTTGGGACGCCTGTCTCATTCCTTTACCAACCATGTCACCTTCAACAACGATAAGGTGACAACAGAGGAAGAGATTTCGTGGCGGATGCATTTCCCAGGAATGTGGTGAGGGTTACCCAGAGCTGCCAAAGCCGTTATTTTTTATGGGATGGCCAGGGACCAGGATCTTGCATGAGCGACTTTATTATATTTTTAAATATATTTTTATTGATTTCAGAGAGGAAGGGACAGGGAGAGAGAGAGAAACATCAATGATGAGAGAGAATCACTGATGGGCTGCCTCCTGCATGCCCCCTACTGGGGATTGAGCCGGAAACCAGCATGTGCCCTTGACTGGAATCGAACCTGGGACCCTTTCGTCCGCTCTATCCACTGAACCAAACTGGCTAGGGCGCATGCACGACTGTAAATATTTCCAGGCCATCTTCGCAGAAAAAGAAATCAAACACGGGGGTTGATAAAGGTCTAAAAACCCCCCAAAACAACCAGAAAAAACGAAAAGATGTTCTTCAGCGAGCTGTGATCACTGCTTGCTTATCAGTTGGAAGTTTTATTTCACGCCAATTGAAAAAGAGCAGTTTTTGACCTAGACAATCATCTCTTTATGGGATCTCACTTCTGTATGTGCATTTAAAACACCCATGGAAGGGAAAGAACTGGCGAAGATGGCCCTAAATCGCTTCCATGTGAGTGTCTGGCCTCCTGAAACATCATGTCATGTTTTCCCGCATATTTTCTCCGTGTGAAGAGTCTTAGTGCCCTGGCCGGTGGCTCAGCTGCAGGAGGCATCGTCCCACCCACCGAGAGGTTGCAGGTTCCACTCCGGGTCAGGGTACACACCTAGGACTCCGTGTATACGGGAGGCAACTGATCTCTCTCTCTCTCTTTCTCTCTCTCTCAATTTATCTTTATTGTTGAAAGAATTACGATGTCCCCTTTTCCCTCATTCACTCCCTCCCCACCACCCCGCCCTCCCCTCACAGCCTTCACCACACTATTGTCTGTGACCGCGGCTTATGCATACACGCATACGAGTCCTTTGGTTTATCTCTTCCCACCCACCCACCCTCCCTCCCTCACCCCTGCCTTCCCTCTGAGATTCTGAATTCTATTCTTTGCTTCTATGTCTCTGGACCTGTTTTGTTCATCCGTTTATTTTGTTCATTGGATTCCACAGAGCAGTGAGATCAGGTGATACAGCAGCCAGACCCACTCAGCAACATCACGGAGCTCAGTTGCGTCTTCGGGATGTTAGCTCTCCGGTCTGTGCGACGGCGGAGAGAATGCTTGTCTCCCAACGTTCTGATGCGTTCGGCGTGGCGCCCGGGCCTGGGAAGATGCTCAGTGCCTTTGCCTCCCCTCCGTACCCCAGTGGTCTCATCTCCATTTCTCTTTCCTCGAGGAAGGGATTTCCATTTAGGCAGCGACCGCTCCAAAGGCATGAATCCCTAAGAGGAGAATTCAGGAGGGAGTGAGAAGGGTGACAGACATGGGAGAAATATGTTGTATTCCATATCAGAAACACCACCAAGCCCTCCCCGAAGTCTAGCCTGAATCTCGCTGATGACAGACAGTGGTGATGAAGAAATGGCGACGGTGATGAAGATGGTGATGCTGCTGCTGACAGTTCAATGGTTATGACATTGGTGGTAGCAATAGCAGGTCTCTGTTGCTAAGTGCTTTCTTTGTTCCCGACGATATTCTACGGAGTCTATATGCATAAAACATCTGTTCCTCACAATAACCCACCAGGCAGGTGACAGCACGGCCCTAGTTTTGTAGCAGAGAATCCGAGGCACAGGGGGGCTGAGTCATTTTCCTAAAGCCACTCAGCTTGCGGGTGACAACTGGGATTTGCACTAAAGATTCTGAGAAAGCCTATTTCCTTTCTTTTTCTTTATTTTTATAATGCTCACCTGAGGATATGTTTTCATTGATTTTAAAGAGAGAAAAGTGACAGGGAGAGAGAGAGAAACATCAATTGGTTACCGTCCAATGTGTCCCACCGGGGGATGGAACCCACAACCTGGGCATGTGCCCTGACCTGGAGTCACACCATGACCTCCTGGTTCATAGGTCGACGCTCAACCACTGAGCCACGCCAGCTGGACAGAGAGCATATTTCTTTCTTTTTCTTTTCTTTTTAAAAAATTTACATTTTTTCTTTCTTTATTGTTTAAAGTATTACAAATAGTAGTACATATGTCTCCTTTTTTCCCCCAATTGACATTCCCCAACCCCCGGCACATGCCCTCACCTCCCTCCCAGTGTCTTGCATCCACTGGTTATGCTTATAGGCATGCACACAAGTACTTCGGCTGATATCTTACCACCCCCCGCCCCACTCAACCCTCCCCTTCTTTAGCCACATCTCCGCACTGTCCATGTGTATTTGTGTCCTCCTACTGGCATCTTTCACCTGTAAGGGACTCTCTCCCTCTTGCTGCCGCATTTCCTGCTCCTAGAGAAAGAAGTTTCATCTTTTGTACAGGTTGCCTGTTTAACACCTACAGGCATTGAGATGCAGCCTGCGTCCTGGTCTTAGAGAAGCAGTTGAAGTTCTGCAAACAATGGCCAATGCCTTAGTACTTTCTGTGAGATTTCCTGTAACTTCAATATTTGCCAGACATGAAAGGCCCCTAAGCTTGAATTCTGCAGCAATTTTTAGTGGCTATAAGTGCTCTATGGTTTGTGAAAATGTATGGCCAACCTGAGTGAGTTATCGGATAGGGGAGGAAATAATAACGATTTCTGTAAGAAGGGAACCCCTTATCCTTGCAACAAAATTGTCCCCATCTGCTAAGTGCTTTCTATGCTCCGTTGTGCCGCAGAGCCCTGAGGCACCTGTTCATCCACAGTATTGAAAATTTATTTTATTTTTTTGAGAGAGGAAGGGAGAGGGAGAGAGAGAAACAGGGATGTGAGAGAGAAACATCGATCAGCTGCCTCCTGCTGGTCCCCTGCTGGGGATCGAGTCCACAACCCGGGCATGTGCCCTGACCGGGAATCGGACGGGTGGCCTCTGGGTGCACAGGACGATGCCCAATCAACTGAGGCAAATATGTGTTCATCTCATCCTCACACCGAACCGATTGAGTTGAATGCAAAGGTTCTTTTTTAGCAGATGCTAAAACTAATTTGATCTCATTGTATAAGCCAAGGATACTTCCATAAAACGTTCTTCAACTTGTACCTTTCAGAGAGGACCAAAAAGAAATAAGAACAGAAAAGAAGGGTGAAATGATAGAACACATTTTTCCTCCTATGATGTGGTTTATTCTGTAGGAAAGTGTGGGAAAAGTTAATGGCTGTTGCCTGCTGAATTTTTTGTTTTAAAAATAATTTTAATTTTTCCTGTTCAATAACAATATTTGGAAACTATAGTTAAGGCAAAGGGGAAAATTAGGAATCTAATTTCTAATCACGCTATTAAAAATGAGCACTATTGAAATTTGGATGCATCGCCTTTAAAATATTATGATTACTAGGATATAATTTGGTAAAATTTATTTTATTTCCAAGGCTAAATCTAGTGAAATAAATATTTGTTTAAAATTGTGTCTTTCAGATTATGGTGTGGCAACTACAGGTGAGTGGCTCAAAACTCTTTTATTACAGTTTCTTTATTTATTTTGCAATAAAATGTGAAGTTGTTGAACATTATATTTTTTTCCTGTACGAAATCATATTTTTCATGAAAAACTGCTACTTTATGTCCTTGAACTTAAAAAAAGTACATTTTACGTTAAAAATCATTAAGGAAAAGGAAGAGAGCAATCAATTTTACTGTTAATATTTAAACATGATCAAATATTTCATTAAAAAATGAGCACTATTGAAATTTGGATGCATCACCTTTAAAATATTATGAGTACTCAGATATAATTTGGTAAAATTTATTTTATTTCCAAGGCTAAATCTAGTGAAATAAATATTTCTTTAAAATTGTGTCTTTCAGTTGATGATATGCCAATTGCTGGTGAGTAGCTCAAAACTTTTATTACAGTTTCTTTTTTTAATTTATTTTTTTCATATTTATTGTTCAGATTATTACATTTGTTCCTCTTTTTCCCCCCCATTGCTCCCCTCCACCCAGTTCCCACCCCACCCTCTGCCCTTATCCCCCCCCACTGTCCTCATCCATAGGTGTACGATTTTTGTCCAGTCTCTTCCCACACCCCCACACCCCTTTTCCTCCCCCAATAATTGTCAGTCCACTCCCTTTCTATGCCCCTGATTCTATTATATTCACCAGTTTACTCTGTTCATCAGATTTTTTATTCCCTTGATTTTCAGATTCACTTCTTGATAGATATGTATTTGTTGTTCATAATTTGTATCTTTACCTTTTTCTTCTTCCTCTTCTTAAAGAATACCTTTCAGCATTTCATATAATACTGGTTTGGTGGTGATGAACTCCTTTAGCTTTTTCTTATCCGTGAAGCTCTTTATCTGACCTTCAGTTCTGAATGATAGCTTTGCTGGGTAAAGTAATCTTGGTTGTAGGTTCTTGCTATTCATCACTTTGAATATTTCTTGCCACTCCCTTCTGGCCTGCAAAGTTTCTGTTGAGAAATCAGCTGGTATTCCCTTGTAGGTAATTGACTGTCTTTCTCTTGCTACTTTTAAGATTCTCTTTGTCTTTTGCTCTTGGCATTTTAATTATGATGTGTCTTGGTGTGGTCCTCTTTGGATTCCTTTTGTTTGGGGTTCTCTGCGCTTCCTGGACTTGTAAGTCTATTATTTCACCAGGTAGGGGACGTTTTCTGTCATGATTTCTTCAAATAAGTTTTCAATATCTTGCTCTCTCTCTTCTTCTGGCACCCCTATAATTCGGATGTTGGTATGCTTGAAGTTGTCCCAGAGGCTCCTTACACTATCTTGATCTTTTTGGATTCTTTTTTCTTTTTGCTTTTCTGGTTGGGTGTTTTTTGCTTCTTCGTATTTCAAATCTTTGACTTGATTCTTGGGATCCTCTTGTCTGCTGTTGGATCTCTGTATATTATTCTTTATTTCAGTTGGTGTATGCTTAATTTTTAGTTGGTCCTTTTTCATATCCTTGAGGGTCTCACTAAATTTATCAGCGGTTTCTAGAAAATTCTTGAAAAACCTTATAATTGTGGTTTTGAACTCTATATCCAGCAGTTTGCTTTCCTCCATTTCTGTCATTTGTGATCTGTTTCTTTGTTTCCGCATTTTGTCTGCTTCCCTGTGTTGATAGAGTGGCTTTGTGTGCTAGGTGTCCTATAGGGCCCAGTGGCTCAGCCTCCCCAATTACCTGAGGTAGACAATCTTGGTGCACCCCTTTGTGGGCTGTGTGCACAGTCTTTTGTAGTTAAGCCTTGGTTGTTGTTGGTATCAATTGACCTCCAGGCCAATTGTCTGTGAGAATCAGCTGTGTGTACAGTCGGAGAACTTCTGTGCTGAAGACTCCCTTATGAGGCAAGACTTGCTTCAGTGGAGCTTTGATGCTCACTGAGTCTGACCCTGAGTATGTCCCTTATGGATCTGAGGAGCTGTAATCTGGATGGTCCCAATCTGACCACTGGGTACACGGGCTCTTGGATCTAAGGAGGTGCTAATTTAGCCTCTGCCTGAGGCTACTCAGCAGGAGGTACACAGAGATCTGCAGATTCCTCTTCCTTATTTGGGGTTTGGAGGTGCCCAGATGAGGCCCAGCTGTGAAGCAATGCAAGCTTCTGTGGGGCCTTGGACCTTCTTTTGGATGTTCTGGGTCTCTCTGACCCAGCTGCAGTTTGTTAGGTAATTTTAGATCTCAAATGGCCAACCCATTCATATGCAAAAGCCTCTGTTAGCAGCTTGGGTGGGGCGGGGCTCAGGGAATCAACAGGTCAGAGCAAACAGCTATGGCTGATCCTCAGCCCAACCCTAAGGGGCCCGGGGTCTCAGTGAATCATCTCAGTGTCCTGCGGTTATTGCTGCAAGCACCTGAGAGAAAGCCGCCCTTGAGTTCTGCCTGCTGCCAGACAGTCCAGTTTCTCCCATATGAGTCTGGGTCCCCAAGAGACTCTCCTGGAACTGGAGTTCAGAGCAGTCTGGAGGTTGAGACTCCCTCCTGATTGGAAAAGACACCAGCATCCTCCGTTGCCAGCCCTTTCCTCAGGCGCCCGCCTCTGTACCTCTGCACTTTACTTCCGCACCTCCCCTGAGTCTCAGTGTGCTTTTCTCTTTCCTTCTAGTTGTAGAATTTCCACTCAGCCAGCCTTCCTGTGGTTCTGGATGATGTCTGTTTTGTCTTTTCGTTGTATTTTTGAAGTGGTTGTGCGAGGCAGCCATTTCAGGTGTTTACCTATGCCACCATCTTGGTTTCTCAACCTACAGTTTCTTTTTATATTTCGCAATAAAATGTGAAGTTGTTGAACATTATATATTTTTTTCCTGTAAGAAATCATATTTTTCATGAAAAACTGCTACTTTATGTCCTTGAACATAAGAAAGTACATTCTATGTTAAAAATCATTAAGGAAAAGGAAAAGAACAATCAATTTTACTGTTAATATTTTCACACGATCAAATATTTCATTATATACAACCTAATAATGTGACTTTCATTTTGCAGAACTAGTTTTATAGAACATAACGAAATAGGAGATGCCTTACGTCACCTACAGATGAAGTCCAAAATTTTCCATTCCTATGCTATATCTCCTGTTTGCCTGTACGACATTATAAAGCCATATTTTACTTTAAAATTCCCGTAGTGATGAACATTTTTGAATTGATTTCTATTTGTTGTGCTATTATTCGCCATGCTAAAATGAACATTCTTTTTTTTTTTTTTAAATATATTTTATTGATTTTTTACAGAGAGGAAGGGAGAGAGATAGAGAGTTAGAAACATCGATGAGAGAGAAACATCGATCAGCTGCCTCCTGAACATCCCCCACTGGGGATATGCCCGCAACCCAGGTACATGCCCTTGACCGGAATCGAACCCAGGACCCTTCAGTCCGCAGGCCAACGCTCTATCCACTGAGCCAAACCGGTTTCGGCTAAAATGAACATTCTGAACCTGAATGTCATTCCAAGCAAAACCAGGGAAGTACAGAGGTCAGGGGTGTCTACTTTGACCAGTGCTCCTTAACATTATCGGGGGAGGGGGTGTTCTAACATAGGTGATACTGCAAAAAGGAAATAGCCTGTAAGCCTACAGAAAATTATGGGCAGCATTATTTTATGATGGTAAACTTAAAAGTGCCTAGGAACACTGGGAAAGATGACGAGTTTTAACAGAAGACGCTGGCTATGTGGCTGGATATAAGACAAACATACACAGTCAATCGTTTTTCTCCTTGCTGGTAAGAACTTACTACACGTTGATGAAAAAGGAAGCACTCTACTTTACATCAATGGTGAAAACCGCCGTGGAGTGAAATCGGCAAGCAATGTGCAGGACTTAGGGGAAGTCAGTGATAACACCATCCTGAAGAACATGAAGCGATTCTAAAACACAGACTCTCACGCCGTGTTCTTGGTTGGAAGACATAAGAGCGAAATAAACATCAGCTTCACATTTTATTTTTCAGAAACGATGCCATACTTTCCAGAAATGAAAGGTAGGTTGACCATAAAACGTTTACTATGGCCCTGGCTGCTGTGGGTCAGTGGTTAGAGTGCTGGCCTGCCCACTGAAGGGTCGCTGGTTCCAGATGTTTCTTCTTCTCTCCCCCCTTTTCACTCTCTCTAAATATATATATTTATTATATATTTATTATATAGGTGAGCCTGGCTTCTGGCTGAGTGGTGCTCCCCCTGTGGGAGCACACTGACCACCAGGGGGCAGCTCCTGTGTTGAGCATCTGTCCCCTGGTGGTCAGTGCAAGTCATAGCGACTGGCCGACCGGTCGTTCCGGTCATTCTGGTCATTCGGTCGTAACGGTTGCTTAGGCTTTTATATATACAGAGAGAGATGGGTAGATTCAGACATCCATATGGACCTGGAAAAAGTGTGGAAAGATACAAGCCTACATTCTGTGTGTCTGTGTGCATGTGTGTGTGCACATGGGTGTGTGTGAAGACGGAAGAGGGTGAAGAAAAGAGGCAGAAGGGAAATCGTTTAATAGATAAATGGCCACATGTATGTTTCTAAGCTTAGGGTCGGTTTCTGGAACTGGGGCCGGATGCTAAGCAAAATGTCAAGGCCGTTCATGCGATGGGAATAGTGGGACAGGGGAGTGTGTCTAAAGCTAACCCTTTGTGGGGAGTGAGGCCCAGCAGCCCTGCTTCTGGGGGTGGATAAGCTCCAGCAGAACGCAGGCGGGGGGCTCCGGGCAGGGCAGAACCACCCTTCTGAGGAGAGGGGCATGGCAGCACCTCAACCCGCCGCCCAGAGATGGAGGCAGTGTGTTCGTTTTCTCTAGATGGCAAGTGTTTCTTTCCGTTCCGCTATAAGGACAACCTGTACTACGACTGTATCAAGTTCAAGGCCAAGCACAAGTGGTGCTCCGTGACGGAGAACTTTGAAGGCTACTGGAAGTACTGCTCTGAGACAGGTGAGTGCCTGCCTCTGACGACCTCAGGGGGCATCTTCAGCCCAGCGCTGAGCGTCTCTGAGATCCTCATACGGTTCTGCACATGGGACACACAGTCCTAGCAGCCACTTGGCTCAGTGGTGGGAGCGCTGACCTGAGGACTGAAGGGTTGCGGGTTCGACTCCAGTGAAAGGCGTGTACTTGCGTTGTAGGTTCGATGCCCAGCCCTGATTGGGGACACCTGGGGGAGGCAACCAACTGATGTGTTGCTCTCACATTGATGTTCCTTTCTCTCTCTCTCTCTCTCTCTCTCTCTCTCTCTCTCTCTTTCCCTTTCCCTGCCACTTTTTCTAAAAACCATTGGGAAAATATCCTTGGGTGAGGATTAGCAAAACAAAAGAAAACAAATGGAATGCACAGGCCATTACATTGTGAAAAATAGGTTGTGTGCAGGTCTCTGATGGTACGGAAACCACGGGCCACCAAAGACAGACGAGTGCTTCAAGCGCATTCAGATACATCTGTGGGCAGCAGAACCCCCACCCGCCACCAATGCTGCTGCCATATGCGCTGGGTGGAATAGAGCAAGAGTGGAAAAGTCCGCGTGCTCTCGTGCTCGTGTGCGTGGGCGTGCGTGTGTGTTAGGATGAAGAGGAGGCACTGGATAGGAAGGTTTCTTATTCCCATGGCTTCTTTCTTCTCCGCAGACTTCGCAAAATGCGTGTTTCCCTTCTGGTTCAGACGCACCATCTACTGGGGATGTACCGACGACTCGGAAGCATTTGGGAAACGATGGTGCTCACTGACCCGGAATTTCAACAAAGAGAAGGTCTGGAAGTATTGCGATGACATGTACTTGCCTCAACACTGAAGGGGTGCACGGACCCTCAGGGGAGCGAACCTACAGCGTTTGCTGGGGAGGGGAGGGGAGGTAGGACGCTCCCTGAGATGCGATTTGAAGGGGATCCGGCTGGTGGAAATGAGAAGAAGTGATGGATGTTACTTCCTGGCCTGGCCAAACATAGGTTTTCCTCCAAAGTCTTCCAGACTCTCTTGATCTTTGTCTATCAGCAAAGAATCCACAGAGCATTCTGAAGTCCTTGGGGATGGTGGTCCCCAAGACAAAAGAAGCCGGATCCCTGCCAACTCGATGCACCCTCATTGGATTTCATAGGAGCAAGAAATAAAATGTTCTTGGGTGAAGCTTCTGATACTTTGGAGTTTGTTACAATAGCTGTTCTTACTACCCTGATAAATGCATACTTTTAAAATACAAATCCAGGGTCTCATGGACTCGAGTGCTTGCCTAGTGGCTCCAAGTTAGGAATCTCTGGAATATAGAATGTGATCATTGAAAAAGAACTTCATGGGCCCGGCTGGCGTGGCTCAGCGGTTGAGCTTCGAGCTATGATCTAGGAGGTCATGGTTTGATTCCTGGTCAGGGCACATGCCGGCTCAATCCCCAGTAGGGGACATGCAGGAGGCAGCTGGTCAATGATTCTCTCTCATCATTGATGTTTCTCTCTCTCTCCCTCTCCCTTCTTCTCTGAAATCAATAAAAATACATTTTTTTAAAAAAGAAAAGGGACTTCATAAAATTAAAGTGCATGAATATGAGTGTTTTTTGAGTTTTAGCCAAGGGACAAGGACGTGCCAGGCAGAAAAGGATTCTAACTGTTGAGAATGTTTCGCCATAACTTGCATGATTATATAGATAATCAAGGTCTCACTATGCTGACCATACAATCTTTGGGTGGTTAATTAATTAAAAATTTGGGGGGGGTGTGGCTAATTTAGATTCCTAGATACATTAAGAGTGTAGCTGCCCTGGCTGGCTTGCTCAGTTGGTTGGAACCTCAATCCGTGCACCAAAAGGTTGCAGGTTTGATTCCCAGCCAGGGCACACACCTAGGTGTCGTTTTGGTCCTGAGTTCAGGCACGTATAGGAGGCAACCAATCAATGTTTCTCTCTCTTTTCCTTCCTTCTCTTCAAAATCAATAAAAAGCATATAAAAAGCATAAGTTGAGGAATCACATTATACTAAGTGAAATAAGCCAGTCGGAGAAAGATAAATATCACATGATCTCACTCATATGTGGGATATAATCATCAACATAATTTGATGAACAAGAATGGATCAGTCTAGGGACAAATGGTAGGGATGGGAGGGGGCGTGGTTAGAGAGCAACCAAAGGACGTGTATGCATGCATATTAGCTTAACCAATGGATACAGACACTGGGGCGGTGGGGGCTTGCCCGGGGTGGGAATGGCTGGGGAAAGGGGGGGCTCAATTGGGGAAAAAAGAGACATATGTAAAACTTTAGACAATAAAAAAAGCATAGCCCCCCACATACTAGAACGG
The DNA here is from genome assembly GCF_014108235.1 of Myotis myotis. Lineage (NCBI taxonomy): Eukaryota > Metazoa > Chordata > Mammalia > Chiroptera > Vespertilionidae > Myotis > Myotis myotis. The sequence goes on from NW_023416364.1 coordinate 293,072, forward strand.
CTACTATGGAAAAAGAGGCAGAGAATAACAAGTGCTGGCAAGGATGTGGAGAAATCAAAACACTAGTGCCCCGTCGGTGAGAATGTAAAATGGTACAGTTGCTGTGGAAAACAGTATGACAGTTTCTCAAAGAAAATTAAAAAATATATATAATTATTGTATGACCCAGCAGTTCCACTTCCGGGCACACGCCCCAAAAAACTGACAGCAGGACCTCAAAGAGATGTTTGTTCACCCGGGTCCATGGCAGTATTACTTGCCAAAGCCAAAGGGTGGAAGCCACCCAAGTGTCCATCGATGGGTGGATGGAGAAACCAAATGTGGTGTCTATGCAGACAGTGGGATATTATTCGTCTTTGAAAGGAAAACAAATGCTGACACATGCTATGACATGGATGAGCCTGGAGGAAATTATGCTGAGTGAGGTAAGCCAGTCACAAAAGGACGAATGTTGCATGAGTCCCTTTATGTGAGGCACCTGGAGCAGCTGAACTCATAGAGGCAGAGAGTCCAGAGGTGGTTGTCAGAGTCTGCGGGGGGTGGGGGGGGGGGTGGGGGCGTGGAATAGAAGTTATTTAATGAGGACAAAATGAGAAGAGTCCTGAATATTGGTTCCCAGCAATGTACTTAACATTACTCAGCTGTGCACTTCAAATCGATTAAGACGGTAAACTTTATGTTCTGTGTATTTTATTACAATTTTTTTTAGCAGTTAAATTTATTTTTATTTTTATTTTTTTATTGCTTAAAGTATTACAAAGGGTATTACATATGTCTCCTTTTTTCCCCCACCCTTGACAGTCCCCTGGCCTCCCCTACCCCCCAATGCCTTATGTCCATTGGTTATGCTTATATGCATGCATATAAGTCCTTCGTTGATCTCTTACCTGCCCCCCCCTTCTGCCCCCCTCCCCTCCCCAGCCTTCCCGCTGCAGTTTAACAGTCTGTTTGAGGCAGCTCTGCCTCTGTATCTATTTTTGTTCATATGTTTATAATGGTCTTTATTATCCATGAATGAGTGAGATCATGTGGTATTTTTCCTTCATTGACTGGCTGATTTCACTTAGCGTAATGCTCTCCAGTTCCATCCATGCCGTTGCAAATGGTAAGAGTTCCTTCTTTTTTACAGCAGCATAGTATTCCATCATGTAGATGTACCACAGTTTTCTAATCCATTCATCTACTGATGGGCACTTAGGCTGTTTCCAGATCTTAGCTATGGTGAATTGTACTGCTATGAACATAGGGGTGCATATATCCTTTCTGATTGGTGTTTCTGGTTTCTTGGGATATATTCCTAGAAGTGGGATCACAGGGTCAAATGGGAGTTCCATTTTTAGTTTTTTGAGGAAACTCCATACTGTCTTCCATAGTGGCTGCACCAGTCTGCATTCCCACCATCAGTGCACGAGTGTTCCTTTTTCTCCACATCCTCTCCAGCACTTGTCGTTTGTGGATTTGTTGATGATAGCCAGTCTGACAGGTGTGAGATGGTACCTCATTGTTGTTTTGATTTGCATCTCTCGGATGATTAGAGACTGAGCATGTTTTCATATGTCTCTTGGCTTTCTGAAAGTCCTCTTTTGAAAGGTGTCTATTTAGGTCCTTTGCCCATTTTTTGATTGGATTGTTTATCTTCCTTTTGTTAAGTTGTATGAGTTCCCTATAAATTTTGGAGATTAGGCCCTTATCAGATATGATATTGGCAAATACGTTTTCCCATGCAGTGGACTTTCTTGTTGTTTTGTTGATGGTTTCTTTTGCTGTGCAGAAGCTTTTCATTTTGATGTAGTCCCATTTGTTCATTTTCTCTTTAATTTCAAGTGCCCTAGGAGGTGTATCAGTGAAGAAATTGCTTCGGCATATGTCTGAGATTTTCTTGCCTTTGGATTCTTCTAGAATTTTTATGGTTTCTCGTCGTACATTGCCGGAAGCCAGTTCATCCTTGCTGCTTGACACAGTCGCTGCAGGAAAGAAACATCTGCACAGCATATGTTTCAAGGGACCTGGCGTATATAGAATACTGTTCTTAATATGTTTGCTCCCCTTAGCGCTGTGTGTTTTAACCAAGGTCACCTCTCCGAGAAAGGTTGTTTCCCCAGGTAGGAATTTTTCCCTGAAGTCAGGGAGGGGATGCCTCTCCTAGAAAGGTTGTTTCCCCAGGTAGGAATGTTTCCCTGAAGTCAGGGAGGGGATGAAACTCCTTAACTAAGTGCCAGGGGGGTAGTTAATCACTACAAACAATCATGCTTAAGCTACATAATCTTTACTCCCTGGAATGGAGATAAGAAACGCCCTAACCTTTGTAATAGAAATTGACAGGATTAAAATCAACTGGTATAAATACGGATGTAACAAGACAATAAACAGCAGAACCTCTCTGGAGATCCAGACCAGAACTTGGCTGGAGATCCTGGCTGGAGATCCTGGCTAGGCTGCTGATCAACTGAACACTGTCTCCATGTCCTTCCTTCTTCGCCGACTCCATCCACACCTTTGGGGACCCCTGGACCTGCTGGGGCAGGACCCCGGCAGTACATTTAAGTCCTTTATCCATTTTGAGTTTATTTTTGTGTATGGTGTAAGTTGGTGGTCTAGTTTCATTTTCTTGCATGTATCTGTCCAATTTTCCCAACAGCATTTATTGAAGAGACTATCTTGACTCCATTGTATGTTCTTGCCTCCTTTGTCAAATATTAATTGAGCATATTGGTTCGGGCCGATTTCTGGGCTCTCTATTCTATTCCATTGATCTATATGTCTGTTCTTGTGCCAGTACCAGGCAGTTTTGAGAACAGTGGCTTTGTAATACATCTTGATATCTGGTATTGAGATCCCACTTACTTTGTTCTTTTTTCAGGATTGCTGCAGCTATTCGGGGTCTTTTTTTATTCCAGATGAATTTTTGGAGAGTTCGTTCTAGATCTATGAAATATGCTGTTGGTATTTTAATGGGAAGTGTGTTGAATTTATAGATTGCTTTGGGTAGTATGGACATTTTAATGATATTGATTCTACCAGTCCATGAACACGGTATGTTCTTCCATCTGTCTATGTCTTCCTCTATCTCTTTTTTCAACGTCCTGTAGTTTTCTGAGTAGAGGTCTTTTACCTCTTTAGTTAAGTTTATTCCTAGGTAGCTTAATTTTTTTGGTGCGATGGTAAATGGGATTGTTTTTTTAGTCTCTCTTTCTGAAAGTTCACTATTGGTGTATAAAAATGCCTTAGATTTCTTGGGGTTAATTTTGTATCCTGCTACATTGCTAAATTCATGTATTAAGTCTAGTAGTTTTTTGATGGAGTCTTTAGGGTTTTGTGTGTATAATATCATGTCGTCTGCAAATAAGGACAGTTTTACTTCCTCTTTTCCAATTTGGATGCCTTTTATTTCTTCTTCTTGTCTAATTGCAATGGCTAATACTTCCAGTACTATGTTGAACAGAAGTGGTGAGAGTGGGCATCCCTGTCTTGTTCCTGTTCTTAGGGGAAATGGTTTTAGTTTTTGTCCATTGAGTATGATGTTGGCTGTGGGCCTGTCATATATGGCTTTTATTATGTTGAGGTATGATCCTTCTACTCCCACCTTGCTGAGAGCTTTTATCAAAAATGGGTGTTGGATTTTGTCAAATGCTTTTTCTGCATCAATTGATATGACTATGTGGTTTTTTTCTTTCAATTTGTTTATGTGATGTATCACGTTTATTGATTTTCGGATATTGTACCATCCTTGCATCCCCGGGATAAATCCTACTTGGTCATGGTGTATGATCTTTCTGATGTACTGCTGGATCCGATTTGCTAAGATTTTGTTGAGGATTTTGGCATCTATGTTCATGAGGGATATTGGCCTGTAATTCTCTTTCATTGTGTTGTCTTTACCTGGTTTTGGTATTAGGGTGATGCTGACTTCATAGAATGAACTTGGAAGTGTTCCTTCCTCTTGAATTTTTTGTAGTAGTCTGAGGAGGATAGGTTTTAGTTCTTCCTTGAATGTTTGGTAAAACTCCCCTGTGAAGCCATTTGGTCCTGGGCTTTTGTTTGCTGGAAGCTTTTTGATGGCTGCTTCAATTTCTTCCATAGTTATTGGCCTATTGAGACTTTTAGATTCTTCCTGATTGAGTTTTGGAATGTTGTATTTTTCTAGGAATTTGTCCATTTCCTCCAGGCTGTCTAGTTTGTTGGAGTAGAGTTGTCCATAGTATTTTTTAGCAACCATTTGTATTTCTGTGGGGTCTGTTGTTATTTCGCCTCTATCATTTCTGATTTTGTTTATTTCGGTCCTCTCTCTTTGCTTCTTGATGAGCGTGGCTAGAGGTTTGTCAATCTTGTTTATCCTTTCAAAGAACCAGCTCTTGGTTTCATTGATTTCCTGTATTGTTTTTTTGTTCTCTATGTCATTTATTTCTGCTCTAATCTTTATTATCTCCTTCCTTCTGCTCACTCTGGGGTTTTCTTGTTGCTCTCTTTCTAATTCCTTGAGATGTAGAGTTAGATGATTTACTACCATTTTTTCTTGTTTTTTTGAGATAGGCTTGTAGAGCTATAAACTTCCCTCTCAGGACTGCTTTCATTGTGTCCCGTAGGTTTTGGATTGTTGTGTTTTCATTGTCATTAGTTTCCAGGATGTTTTTAATTTCTTCTTTGATCTCATTGGTAACCCAATCAATATTTAATAACATGCTATTCAGCTTCCAAGTGTTTGAGTATTTTGGGTTGTTTTTATTGTAGTTTATTTCTAATGTTATGCCATCGTGGTCTGAGAAGATGCTTGGTATGATTTCAATCTTCTTGAATTTGGGGAGACTTTGTTTGTGACCCAATATGTGGTCTATTTTTGAAGATGTCCCATGAGCACTTGAGAAGAACGTATATTTTGTGGCTTTGGGGTGAAGTGTTCTGAAGATGTCAATTAAGTCCATCTGATCTAGTGAGTCATTTAGGATTGCTGTTTCTTTGCTGATTGTTTGTCTAGAGGATTTATCCAGTGATGTCAGTGGTGTATTAAAGTCCCCTACTATGATTGTATTGTTGTCAATCTCTCCTTTGATATCTTTCAGGAGTTTTTTAAAATGTATTTGGGTGCTCCTGCGTTGGGTGCATATATGTTTACCAGGGTTATATCTTCTTGTTGTATTGATCCCTTTAGTATTATGAAGTGGCCTTCCTTATCTCTTGTTATGGCCTTCACTTTGAGGTCTATTTTGTCCGATATAAGTATTGCTACCCCAGCTTTCTTTTCATTTCCATTTGCCTGAAAGATATTTTTCCATCCCTTCACTTTCAGTCTGTGTGAGTCCCTTCTTCTGAGGTGGGTCTCTTGTAGACAGCAAATGTATGGGTCATATTTTTTATCCATTCAGCCACTCGATGTTTTTTGGTTGGAGCATTTAGTCCATTTACGTTTAAAGTTATTATTGAAAGGTATTTGTTTGTAGCCATTTCTTTTTTTTGTGTGGCTGTTTTCTTTCTGAGCTTTTTATTTCTTCTTTTTACACCAGTCCCTTTAGCATTTCTTACATTGCTGGCTTGGTGGTGATAAACTCCCTTAGCCTTTTTTTGTCTGTGAAGCTTCTTATTTCCCCTTCAATTTTGAATGATAGCCTTGCTGGATAGAGTATTCTTGGATTCAGTCCTTTGTTTTGCATCACTTTGTAAATTTCCATCCATTCTTTTCTGGCCTGATGTGTTTCTGTTGAGAAATCATTTGATAATCTAATGGGAGATCCCTTGTATGTAACTTTCCGTCTCTCTTTTGCAGCCTGTAAGATTCTCTCTTTGTCCTGAACATTTGCCATGGTAATTATGATGTGTCTTGGTGTGGTTCTTTTCGGGTTCACCTTGTTTGGGACTCTCTGTGCTTGTGTGACTTATTTCTTCCCCACCTCAGGGAAGTTTTCTGATATTATTTCTTCAAATAGGTTTTCTAATCCTTGTTCCTCTTTCTGTTGTTCTGGCACCCCTATTATTCATATGTTGTTTTGTTTCATGTTGTCCCAAACCTCCCTTAGGCTCTCCTCCTGTCTTTTATTTTTTTTCTCCAGTTGCAGTTCAGTTTGGGTGTGTTTTGCTTCCTTGTCTTCTAATTCACTAATTCGGTCCTCCGCTTCTCCTAGTCTACTGTTGATACTTTCAATGCTGTTTTTTATTGCAGCTATATCGCTCTTCATTTCTTCTTGGGTCTTACATAAGTTATTTATTTTTTTTATCTGTTTCTTCTTGCTTCTTGCATAAGTTGTTGATTTTTTCCTCCATTGGTTTATGCACTCTAGGACCCTTATTCTGAATTCTTTTTCTGTCATGTTGCATGCCTCTGTATCACTTAGCTGCTTTTCTGACAAATCCTCCTTTTCTTTCCTTTGAGGGTTTCTTTGTCTACCCATGTTTGATCTCACCAACATATCTAGATGTTGAGTCGTTCAGTGGCTGCTCCCTGGGTGGCAGTGGCTCCTCAGGCTGTGGTTGCTCCTTGGGCGGTTGTGGTAGCAGCTGCTCCTCAGTTGGCAGCAGCTCCTCTGGTGGGTGCTGTTCACAGCTGTGGTGGCTCTTCTGGCTGGTGAGGGGATGCTTCACATACAGCTGCTGTTCCTCAGACAGAGGGTGTGGTGATCAGGAGGCTGCTGTTGCTTGGATCTGCTGCATTGATTTAAAGGCACAAAATACAACACAACAAGGCACAACATAGCAGGCACTGAACACAATTGTATTCACGATATTAACCCCAAATAAAGGTGACCACCTGAGTTAAGAGAATTGAGGGATAAGGAAGAAAGAAGAGAAAAAGAGAAAAAAGAAAAAAGAAAAAAAAGAGTGCAAAAATGAAATTGGGGAAAAGGAAGGGAAAAACAACAACAACAAAAGAGTGAAAAGAGAGAATGAAGTAGAAGAGGGGAAGAGACTATTTATATGAGGAGGAAATCTCTGATAGTACCACCACTAATCCCAACAAATTCCAGCAAGAGATCCCTGGAGATGATTGCAAACTACAAACAACCAATAATATCAAGTGAGGCAAGGGAAAACAGAAGCACAAAAATAACCGGGCAGGGGGAGATGGGGGGACCAGCAGAAAAATAAAAAGCAAAAGCAAAACAACCTCACAACCAATCCTAAAAAAAAACACACAAAAAACCAATATACTCAACAATCAAGCAAACAACAACAAAAACAATAGAAAGATAAAAGAAAAAAAAAATTTGGATAGTGAAGAAAGATAAGGGAGAGGTGTATAAGGATTTAGAGTAGTGGATTGGAAATAGGATATATAAGTAGGGTGAAATTTTGACTGGGGGTAAAAAGAAGGAATAGGAAAAATCTAAAGCAGGAATAGGGTAAGAGAAACAGGACAACAAAAGGGGAAAAGTGAGGAAGAGGGTTTTAGCATAAAGGTAAAATTGAGGTAGAGAAAAATGATGCTAAGGGAACGATGAAAATAGAATGTAGAACACTAATCCCAAAATAAAATAAAGAGAAAATAAAATGGCACTTTAAAAAATGGTAAAATGGCAGCAGTAATAATACTGGTTAAAAATAAAAATGTAGTAATTAAAAGGGTAAAATCAGGTGATGGAAAAAGAAAAAATTGGTTTCTTAATTAAAAGGTGAAAAAAGAATAAAAAAATAAATAAAATTTTGCAGTAGTGAAGGTCCTTCGGTTCTTCTACTCTTCAGTCTGGCTCGCCTTAGTCCTCCCAGGTATTCAGGAGAATGTTGAATTTCCCTGCGATACACTGTTCCTCCATGTTGTAAACCACAGTCCTGATTTTAAAGCAGGCCGTTTTTGTGTCCCAGACTGCCTTAATTTGTGTTTACCTAAGAGTCAGTTTGTGGTTCAGCCTCTGGGTGGCAGTGTTTCTGGATTGGCCTCCGAGGCTATATGGCTTCTCTATCCAGTAGCAAGGGTTTATTTTCTCTATTGCACTTAAAACTGGTTTGGGGAAGTCCACTGCCCAGAGCTGGTTCTTTAATCGTTACCCTACTCTGTGTTGTTGCTGGGACTGAAAGTCCCTCTATAGGCCAGACCCTGTTAACTCCCAGGGACTAATCAGATCATTTTAATCCTTCATCTCGTTTAGGGAGGAATCTAGGTGTGGCTGTGCTCCTTGCCTGGGGGCTGGAGGGAGGAATCCTAACCTCCGGAGAGAATGGCTGCCCTAGTCCTGGGCTCAGGGGTGACTCAGCACTCAATTTGCTGCCACCTCTCCTGGCTCCCCTTCTCTCCTCAGCCTCTCCCCAGATTCCACTCGTCCGCACCTTCTCCCTCTCTTCAGCACAGGTGAGTGTCTGTATCTGAAATGTCCTATGAACAGGGTTCAGTGAAAACAAACAAACAAACAAACGCCGACCGAGGAAACGGGGAAGGCTGAGTCTCTGTAAGCTCCTCTCTTACCGGCACTGCATGGTCTGGTCAGCACTTCAGGCTGCCCCTTTTAGGCTCAGTCCTCTGTGATCGCAGAACCCAGATCTCAAATCCCCCAGTGCCAACAGTCCCACGGATCTCCTTTCCCCAGTCAGTGGCTGTGCCTGTCCCAAGAGACGCGGCTGTCTGCCACGCGGTCTCCCTCTGCCCCTCTGGGCTCAGAGGTCTGGCAAACTTTCCTGCCCAGATTCCTGTTTTTTTACCTTTCCAGGGGAGCTCTGCCCTTCCCGGCTGTAAACTGTCTCACCAGCTGAGTAATTTCGCCAATTTGGGGTGGGTGTTATTAGTTTCAGCTGCTTACTCCATTTGCTCCGTGACAAGACCTGGGATGCGTCTGCCTATACTGCCGCCATCTTGAATCTCTCTTTATTCAGGAATAACATTCTTAACATTAAAATAAACTATGATACCTTAGCTGGTTTGGCTCAGTGGATAGAGCGTCAGCCTGCAGACTGAAGGGTCCTGGGTTTGATTTCGGTCAAGGGCACATGCCGGGGTTATGGGCTTGATCCCCATTTGGAGGCCAGCTGATCAATGATTCTTTCTCATCATTGATGTTTCTATCTATCTCTCCCTCTCCTTTCCCCTCTGAAATCAATAAAAAATTTTTAAAAAATCAATTATGCTGATGGTTTTTTGGGGGGGCAGACGTGAGAATCAAACTCAGATGAATAGGACTTGAAGGTTCACAGTATTTGCCATCAAACTAAACAGCCTCTCCCCCTCCCCCCCAATACATATATATTTTTTCATGCAGTGTCCCACACACGCAAGAAACACGAGAACATGCAGGCATGCTAAAAACATGCCATTGGGCCCCACGCAAGGCAATCCTTGCCTTTTGCAAAGTGCCAGAGAGATTCACTGGGCAATTTTAGTGTTGCCGTCAGCAAGGCCCAAACTGGCTCTCACATCTTCAGAACCAGAAATGCTAGTTTCTCACACAAACCTAAGTCCTTTTTTCTGAGTGTCATGGGAACGGTTCCTGTGACTGGCCCTGACAAAGACTTAGAAAGTCATCCCACCTCCTGTCTGCCGCCCAGCGCCAGCAGTGACTTTCCGATGATGACAAAGCGAGTCGCAGTCCGCAGACTGACGACAATAACAGTGACCACCGTTAAGACTGCTCATCTTGCCGAAACCGGTTTGGCTCAGTGGATAGAGCGTCGGCCTGCGGACTGAAGGGTCCCAGGTTCGATTCCGGTCAAGGGCATGTACCTCGGTTGTGGGCACATCCCCAGTAGGAGGTGTGCAGGAGGCAGCTGGTCGATGTTTCTCTCTCATCGATGTTTCTAACTCTCTATCTCTCTCCCTTCCTCTCTGTAAAAAATCAATAAAATATATTAAAATAAAAAAAAGACTGCTCATCTTGCCTGGCTGGTGTGGCTCAGTGGTTGAGCATCGACCTATGAACCAGGAGGTCACAGTTCCATTCCCGGTCAGGGCACATGCCTGGGTTGCGAGCTCGATCCCCAGGAGCGGGTTTGCAGGAGGCAGCCCATCAATGATTCTCTCTCATCACTGATGTTTCTACCTCTCTCTCCCTCTCCCTTCCTCTCTGAAATCAATAAAAATATATTTTTAAAAAAAGACTGCTTATTTTGCACCACGTTTTGCCCCGGCTGCTTCACCACATCGTCTCATAAACCCTCACACCAGGCCTACGAGGGAGGCCTATCATGGGCCAATGTCCCATCCAGCGGCTACTGACCATGGCTGTCTGTCAGCCCCCTCTTTATTTTCCTGAGATAAGCAATGAACACGAGGAAGTCCTCGCCTTCAGAGTCTGCAGTCTAGTCGGGGAGGAAGAGCATAAGCAAGCACACACACACACATTCATAGACAGGGACGTGGGACACAGGTGTGAATGTGGAGAATTACGTCAGGGACAGACGACTGCAGTGTCAAATCCTAAGTCAGGGTCTGGGGCAGGGAGGGGTTGTGGGAGCGCCTGCTTTACAGAGAGCAGCTGAGGAGGATCTCTGAGCAGGTGGCATTGAGTCCCAGAGACCTGAAACAAGCGCGGAGGGGGTCCTGCCTGAGGTGTCCTGGGATAGCGTTTCTGGCAGACAGACACACGGATGTGGATGCCCTGAGAAGGCATTGTATTTGGGGGGAGGAGGGGCGCTTGGGTTGAGTGAGGGATGGGGAACGTCAGAGGTCAAGTCAAGTAGGGGCTTTGGCGCTTTCCCTAAGAGTCGTGGAAGGCTGTCTGGGGTTCTCACCACAGCAGCAACACAATCTCGCTCCAGCTACGTGTGGAGAGAATGAATGAAGGGAGGCAAAGGCCAAGAGTGCTGGGGGGTGGCTCGGGGAGAAGGCTGGTTAGGCAGGTGTCCTGGTACGTGGGAGAAGGGTGGTGGTTGCATTAGAGAGGTAGCATTAGCAAAAAAGGGAAGCAGCTGGATCCAGGACATAGTTCCATGGTGAAGTGGGTAGGATTGGCTGGTGCACTGGATACAGGGTAGGAGGGAGGAACCAAGAGTGACTTTGGTGTGACCCATGCATCTGGCTGAATGGTACTGAGAAGAGATGGCGGGATGAGCAGGTTTGGTGGGAAGATAAAGGGTATTTTCAAAAATCCTCACCCAAAAATATGTTTTCATTAATTTTTAGGGAGAGAGAGAGAGAGAGAGAGAGAGATCGATGAAAGATACATGCCCCGACTGGGGATCAAACCCTAGGTCTGTGCCCTGACCAGGAATGGAACCTGTGACCTTTTGGTGCACGGGACAACGTTCCAACCAACTGCGCCACCCCCGGCCAGGGCAATGAAGCGTATGTTGATGACTCCAGGTTTATAGATGAGAAAAGCAAGCTCGAATGAGGTTAAGCCAGCTGCCCAGAGTCTCACGGTGAGAAAGAGGTGGGCATTCAATTCAAACCCGGGCATTCCTGACTCTTAAAATGCTCGTCCACTTTCTCGTCACCGCCTCTCTGTGTGCCAGTGAATTGCCACGTCTCTAGCTCTCTCTCTCTTGAAACCCTCAACTCCGTGAGCGATAGATTAAAATTAAGGACTAGTTGTCTAGATGTGCATACGGTTTAACTTTTCCAAGAATCGAGACATCTTTGCTTTTTATATGTTGACTCTCAATTCATGCCGGTGATCTCAGATCTTCCCAACACGCAAACAAGACGGAGAACAACACTCTCATTCAGCAGAGACGAGTCAGGGTGTTATGGGTAGAACTGTGTCACCTCACCCAGTTCATATATTGACACCATAACCCCCCAAAGAGACAACAGAGATAACTCCCTCTCTCTCCTCATGAGCACAGAGGACACTACAAGAAGGTGGTCATCTACAAGCCAGGAAGAGAGCCTGCACCAGACGTATTCTGGCACTTTGATCATGAACTTTTAGCCTCCAGAACTGTGAAATATTAATGCCTATTGTTTAAGCTTCACAGCCTGTAACATTCTGTTATGACAGCCCTAACAGATGAATACATAGGATTTCAGGGAGATTTATGTATCTTATCTACAAGTATTCAGTTTAAAAAAAATTTTTTTAATTGATGTTAGTGAGGAAGGGAGAGGGAGAGAGAGATAGAAACATCAATGATGAGAGAGAATCATTGATTGGCTGCCTCCTGCACATTCCCCAATGGGGATCGAGCCCGCAACCCAGGTGTTTGCCCTTGATGGGAATCGAACCTGGGACCTTTCAGTTTGCAGGCCGACGCTCTATCCACTGAGCCAAACTGGCTAGGGCAGTACTTAGCTTTTGAAAGCAACAAAAAACCAGTGAAGCTTGAATGCTTGGTGTTCATCTTGTGCTGTGCATCTATGAAGCATAGATATCAAACTACCTCCCATAAAAAAAATAGTGGGCAAGTTATTGAGCTAATGTTCCCAACGAATCAGCAGGAAATCTAGGATTTTAAAGTTAGTCTATTGGATATCAATGCTCATGTATTTCCCACTGGTTTCAGAGCTGGCATTGCCAGCTGACATTCTGAATCCATACCCAGCGCTATCTATCTTTCTTTTCTTTAGTTTATTTTTCTATCAGCATTTATCCCCCCCGGTACCTTCTTCCACCTCCACCCCACCTCTCCCCTCTCCTCTGTCTTTTCATTTTTTGCAGAAGATAAAACTGAGCCCCACATAGTCCCCGTTCTGCTTGTAATCATTGGTCATTTCTCTCCAGTTGCCTGTGATGAGTGCTGTTCTCAGGGAAGCTCTGGAGTCCAAGCCCACCTTGGCTTATGACTTCGGGAGATTTTTCTTCCATCCTCACCCAGCCCTCCCAACACCATTGGCTGGACACCAACTTCGGTTCTGAGAAATATTTGATCACAGTTGGTTGCATGCCTGGAGATGTCATGACTGTTCAGTTAAGCAAAGAAGGAATAATGGGTTCTTGCTAACGTTCACGGCGGCCCTTCAGTGGGTAGGGTGTGCTGGGCTCGGAGTGTCCTGGCCATGCCTCTGGGGTGTGGGGTGGGTGAATCTCTAGAACGTGCCTCAGCAACTTGGCACGCATTCAGCGCCACCCCCGTAAACCATGAATACTTGGGAATACAACTTGCCATCCTCTTTGGGAGACATTACAAGTAGAATTAAGAACATTTTGTAAAATGCACCAAAGAGAAAGACAGAGAGAAATCAAAGATGCCCTATCTTCCCTAATAAATAACGACAGCTTATCAGATTAAGAAATATGGGAAAACTGGTCTCACATTCCCACTGAATGTGTTTGTATGTGTCCTGGTAATGCTAGCTGTGGATTGGAGACTGTGGCAGGATGGAAAATAATTAAGTGGAATTAACTTGAAAGGAAGAAAGAAAGGGAAGAAAGTGTATTTTCTGAGCTCTCCAATCAATGCATGTAGCCCAAACATTTTGAGACATGTGGCTGCAGGCTTAGAAAACAAAAGTCACTTTTGCAGAGTCACTCAGCTGGCAGGTGTCAGAAACGAGGTCAGGTCTGTCTTGGGGACCAGGCAAGAGTGGGCCTTGAACCTGTGACTGTGAAGGGACCGGCTTCCGCTGAAGGCTCTTGGCCTGTGGGACCCCCGTGACAACGGGGCGAGAAAGTGCAAGAAGGCTTGACATCAGGCCGCCGCTTCTGTTCTGACAGGCGATGGAGGCTTTCTGAGCCTCAGTTTCCCCAGATTTCAAACAAGGAATTCGATGCCCACGTCGTGGAGTCGTAGGCGGACTTCTCCCAGCGCTTGCAGGGGACACAGGGATGCCAACCCATGTTGCCTACTCGTGATTGATTGACAGGTGGCCTCATGACCTGCGAAGAGGCCAGACGCTGTGTCACTATCCATCATTTCAGCAAAACAGCAAAAAGCCACAGCTCGCGTGTCAGACAGGAGAAGCTCGGTGTCTCCAGGGCCTGTGCCTTTATCAGGGTTTCTCCACGTCTCTCCTCTCTGTTTGGAAAAGGCAAGTAGGTGTAGAAGCAGTACCTGTCCCTGTATGTTTACAAATGTGCATAACAAACGGATGTCAGCACAGACGGATGTCAGCACAGACGGATGCCAAAGGGTGAGTCAGTCCCTTCCCTTCTCATGACGCTTGGTCTCTAGGGCGGTCTGTTCCTCATCTTGGGTTGCCCTGGGGGGGGGGGGCGGGGGTGGAGGGGATGGTGGGAGGGGGGGGGGTCTAGAACACCTGCCTCTTTATTGGTTCTCACTCTCCCAACCTCTTCTCTCTCATAAAGTGCTCTTTCCTCTTCTGCGCTCTCAGATCCCTCTGTCCTTCCCACATACTGGCAGACCACAGCCATGATGCTTGGCCGTTCTGACCTTACTTATCCAGGAGGCTACACTGGCTTTGCCTTTCTCACTGGACTTTCTTTCTTTCCTTCCCTCCCTCTCTCCCTCCCTCCCTTTCATTTTTAAAATCCTCACCCCAAGATATGTTTCCATTGCTTTTTAGAGAGAGAGAGAGAGAGAGAGAGAGAGAGAGAGAGAGAGAGAAAAATTGATGGGTTGCCTCCCGTACCCACCCACCCGGGGCTCATACCCGCAACCTGGGTATGTGTCCTGACGAGGAACTGAACCCACAACCTTTTGGTGACGGGAAGATGCTCAACCCACTGAGCCACCAGCCAGGGTGGACTTGACTTTCATTTTAAAAAAATAAGGAAGGGAGTAAATGAGATGAGGTGGATATGAAAGTATTAAGCCAGAGCGATAGTGCTCAGACTTTAGCAACCACTGGGCTCACCTGGAGGGCATGTTACAACCCAGGCCCTGGGTCCCTTCCCCAGAGCTTCAGAGTCTGGAGTGGGGCCTGAGGATTTGCATTGCCAGCCAGCTTGCCGGTGAGGGGGATGGAGCCGGTCTGGGGCCACGCTTCTGAGAGGGATGCTCCTGATCTTCGCGTGCGCCCTGAGGTTCAGGGAAGGGCACAGGGTGCTCTGGAGTAAGTCTCTGTGCCCCGGAGCAGCTCGAGTAGGAGGGGCGGGCACTGGGGAGTATAAAGTCAACCTGTGCCGGGGCAGGCCACCTGCAGGTCGATGGAGGTGATGAGAAAGCTGGCAGGCTGGGTGTCCCTGGTGCTCTGTATGTGTGGGCTGCAAGCAGGTGAGATGGCATGGGCAGGGGAGGAGGGGAGCAGGAGGAAGGGGAGACCTAGGAGGCGGTGGTTTGGGGTGAGACGGGCAGGAAACAACAACTACCCATTGTCCCTGATATCTTTTATTTTATTTATTTATTCTTGTTGTGGTCAATCCTTACCCGAGGATATATTTATATTAATTTTTAGAGAGAGAGGGAGAAACAACGATGTGAAAGAGAAACATTGATCGATTGCCTCTCGCACAAGCTCCAACCCGGGATGGAACCCGAACCCTAGGTATGTGCCCTGACCCAGAATGGAACCTGAAACCCTTCGGGTGCATGGTTCCACTCTCCAACCACCTGAGCCACCCGGCAGGGGCGCCCGACGTCATTTAAATGC
Source organism: Myotis myotis (assembly GCF_014108235.1). Taxonomy (NCBI): domain Eukaryota; kingdom Metazoa; phylum Chordata; class Mammalia; order Chiroptera; family Vespertilionidae; genus Myotis; species Myotis myotis. The sequence goes on from NW_023416364.1 coordinate 308,412, forward strand.
AGCACAGTGCTTGGTGCAGAGCGGAGGATTTGGAGAGCCTCGAGTTCAAATCCCTGCTCTTCCTCTTGCTGGTTGGGTGCTCACAGGCAAGTCACTCGGCCTCTCCTGACGCCTCAGTCTTCCCATCCAGAGAATGGCAAGCGCTGTTAAGAAAGAGGGAACTCCTAAACCCCGCCTCCAACGTGGACGAACCCAGGGACGTTGTGGCAAGTGAAACCAGCCAGTTACAGAGGGACACAGACTGCCTGCCTGACTCCACTTCTCCGAAGGATCTAACATAGTCCAACCCACAGGCAGAGAGAGTAGAACAGTGATAGCCCGGGGCCGGGAGAAGGCCGATGGGGAGTTAGTCGTTCCGGGAGTAGAGCGTTTCAGTCACCCAAGAGGAGTAAGTCCCACAGACCTGCTGTGCAGGTCGCGATGCCTGGAGTCAGCGAGGCCATCCTGGGCACGTCAACATTCCCTAAGAAGGCAGCGCTCTTGTCAAGAGTTCTTGCCACGATTCAAAAAAGGAGAGAAAGAGGAAGCTTATGAGGGATTGCTAAGATCTTTGGTTAAGGGAACAAGGTTCAAAATAAACCGTCCGAAGGCTAGGCTATCCTTTGTGGAGAAAAGGCGTGAAAGGCTGTTAATACTTGCCCTTGAGCCCTGGCTGGGCAGCTCCGTTGTTGAGAGCATCGCCCCAATATGCCAAAGTTGTGGGTTCAATCCCGGGTCAGGGCACCTACAAGAAGCAACCGATGAAGGTGTAATGAGTGGGAACAGCTGATGATGTTGCTCTCTCCTCCTTCTTCTCTCTCTCTCTCAAATCAATTTAAAAAAATACTTGCCTTGAATATTCATAAGGTGACTCTGCAGGTCACAGGAATGACAACACCGTTATCTGTGGAGAGGGGGACAGGGTAGTGAAGCAGGACGGCGTCAGAAGCTGTTCTAGGCTTTGGGCTCTGGTTGGGAGGTTTCGGGGGGATTAAGGAAGACGGGTCCACTCAACAGTGGATATTGTCAGAAAGGGGTAGCTCACGGGGTCTCTACAGAGAAGGGCGAGGAGGAGGAGAAAGGTGCCCTTGGCAAAGAAGTGCCATCACTCATGCGTTCGGTCATTTGGGACACGGTGACCTTATCTTTGACTGCCTTCAGGCGAAGTTCTGAAGTAGACTTTCCTTATCTTGTTTCCTCGAGATCTCCGAGGGCTCTCATCTGAGGTGGTGATCCTGTGAGGTTGTTCAGTCCGCAGCAGAATGACAGCGTGGCGTTTTCTGGGGCGGGGGGGGGGGGGCGGGGGGGGGGAACTTTTGTGTCCTCTGTCTCAGAGCACATTGGACACACTAAGTCCTCAGTCAGTATTGGGGATGGTGCTGCTTCGTGGTCATTAACTGGAGGAGGAGGCAGGAGAAGGAGGAGGGGGAGAGGGAGGAGGGGGAGGGAAGGAAGAAAGGGAGACGGAGGAGGGGGGAGGGAAGGAGGAGAGGGAGAGGGAGGAGGGGGATGGGAGGAGGAGAGGGAGAGGGAGGAGGGGGAGGGAAAGAGCAGTGGGAGAGGAAGGAGGGGGAGGGAGGAGAGGGAGGGAGGGAGGAGAGGGAGAGGGAGTGGGGAGGGGAGGAGGAGAGGGGGAGGATCAGGTGGTAAAGATGGCCAAGCTTGGCCTAGGTGTGCTGTGATAACAAGGTAACGGGCAAGGACTGAGGAAGACGTGTGAGGCTGTGGCTGTGCTCAGCACTATCAGTGAATGAAAAGGCAAAGGACCGTTTCTGGGGGCACCAGGGTCAGAACTCGCTTCTTTAGTAAAATTTGCATTATTTATTTATTTATTTATTTATTTATTTATTTAATCCTCACCCAAGGGGTGAGGATATTTTTCCCATGGCTTTTTAGAGAGAGTGGAAGGGAGGGGGGAGAGGGAGAGAGAGAAACATCTACGTGAGAGACACATCACTTGGCTGCCTCCCGCATGGGCCCCTACCTACCAGGGCGGGGACTGAACCCGCAACCGAAGGACTTGCCCTTGACTGGGAATCGGACCTGCGACCCTTCGGTCCATGGGCTGACGCTGTAACCACTGAGCAAACCCGGCCAGGGCAAGAAATCGCTTCTTCCCAGGAACCAGGCAGCACCGGACAGGAGTCCAGGCTGCAGGCATTGTCACCGAGCGGACAGTGTTTCAGGGAAAGCATCTCTGTGTTCGTTCACCTGTGACATGAGGAGCCGGCTGTGGGGCGTAAGGAGAGGAGAGATAAGAGGTTTTAAGGATTAGCTTCGGTGACTAGACAAAGGAGGACACTCATCCGGGGACAGCCGGTGCTTACAACACAGCGCGACCCTGCCCTGCGCAGGGGGAGGCCCCGCCTGGTGGCAGCACCTCTTTAGAAGAGCTTCTGGGCCCTTACAGCCAAAGGCTTCAGGTTTGATTCCCACTTGGGCGTGGGGGAGACAACCCATCAATGTTTCTCTCTCTCTCTCCCTCCTCCTCTCTTTCTAAAATCAATAAGAACGTATTCTCCGAAGAGGATTAAAAAAAAAAAAAAAAGAGTTCGGGGGTGAGAAACAGCGCCCCCCAAAGGCAGGGTTATTTTAGAGCAGTGGTTCTCAACCTTGGCTGCACATGAGAATCACCTGGGAATCTTTTTAAAATCCTGATTTCTGGGCCTCATCCTCCGGAAATTCCGTTTCTTTGTTACTAATGTTGCGGCCCCCACCCATTAACAAAGAAACAGAATTTCCGGAGGATGAGGCCCAGAAATCAGGATTTTAAAAAGATTCCCAGGTGACTCTCATGCGCAGCCAAGGTTGAGAGCCACTGTTTCAGAGGCTCAGTTTCTGGAGTCCGAGGACCTGGACTGCTTCCGAGTCCGGTGGCTTTGAACAAGTGACTTCCCTCTCCGAGCCTCCCTTTCCGCATTTACAAACTGGAGATCACCGTTAACAACACATCACCTCTAAATGCAACAGACAATAAGCCCTGACCGGTTTGGCTCAGTGGATAAAGCTTCAGCCTGCGGACTGAAGGGTACGGGGTTTGATTCTGGTCAAGGGCATGTACCTTGGTTGCGGGCACATCCCTAGTGGGGGGGGGGGGTGTGCAGGAGGCAGCTGATGGATGTTTCTCTCTCATCGATGTTTCTGACTCTCTATCCCTCTCCCTTCCTCTCTGTAAAAAATCAATCAAATATATTTTTAAAAAAAGTTTAAATGCAACAGATAATAAGACGGACCTTCCAGGGCCATTGAAAGCTTCGGTTTCCTGGAGACAATTAGCTTAAGGCACTACAACTAATATAACATTGTATGTCAGCTATCACTGAATTCCTTTTTAAATTTTAAATGTTGACAGCTCGTTAGCTGCTTTCTGACGAGCAGGGCCACGATCAGCTCACACGATGCCATACTCACCACACAGCAGTTCCCAGCTAGCGTCTGGCGCAAACCGTAAATGAGTAACGTTTTCTCGAAGGTACAGGAAGCGAGGCACATGCGTTAAGTCACGTGCACAGTGACAGGTAAGTGACGCTCCAAGGTGCTATCAGTACTGTGTGCGGATCACAGTCTCAGAAGTCAGACTTCTTGAGTCCGACCTAGTTCCCGCCCGTCAGGGGTCACATACATTCCAGGGGCTCTCCGTGGCCTGTGTCCTCTCCTCCCACCTGGCAACCTTGGGGGATGGGAGGAGAAGAGAGCTCTGTTATGATTTCTCCTTCCAAGGGCTGTGGCGAGGGAAACCAAGGACAATGACTGGAACACAGGAACGGCCAATTAAAGGTCGGCTGATGTTACTGGATAAAACAGCTTCATATTTCCGGGCTGGTCTTGAACCCGGTCTAACCTTTTTTTTTTCCTCTTTCAGAATTGAATGTCCATTTACATCCTCCAGCTCCAGGTGGGAATACATTCCTTTAATTGTTAGTACCGCTCTGTGCCTGTGAAACAGGATCATCTTCCTGAAAGTTCCTTGCATTTCCCGGCTGTTTAACTCTTTCCTTTGCTTTTCTTCTGGCACAAAAGGCCCTCCCTGGTCATGGCAGCCAAATCCTGTATTTCGAGATCCATTTCAGCCAGCCCTCCCAGATGACCTCCCCCACCCTTTTTCTATGTTGCTACCATCAGCATTTGTGGGTCTTGTTGTTTGTTTGGTTGTTACTTTTAACAACCTATTCTATGTAGAGGTATAACCCACACACCATACTATTCACCCATTTTAATATACCATTTACTGATTTTTAATAAATGCTCAGAGTGGTGTAAACATCACCTCGATTCAACTCTAGAATATCCTCCCCCCCAACCCAGAAGATCCCTGTGTTCATTTGCTGTCACCCCTATTCCCATTCCCACCAACCACGAATCTGTTTTCTCTTTAGCTTGGTCTTTCCTGGACATTTCAGATGCATGTGACCTTTAGTATCTGGTTGTTTTTTTTTAAGTTAAAAAGTTAACCATGGAGCTCATATGGATCCACTGTAGATAACTATGCCTCAGTGTCTCCATTCTTGGAAGAGAGGAGCCATATGCACATGTGGACAGCTGGTGCTCAGTTGTAACCTGTAGCTCTCATGAAGCTGAGAGTTTTAGGAGAGAAATGCAGATGTGGGAACACTTTATGGGGGTAGTCAAGCCAGTGAAAGGGTTACAGATATGTTGGTTGGTTTCTAAAACTATTTCAATCAGCAATTACTTGTTTGGGGGTTTGGCCAACATGGCTTAGAGCCGTGGTCAGCAAACTTCAGCTCGAGAGCCACATGCGGCTCTTTGGCTGCTTGAGTGTGGCCCTTCCTAAGCCTTTGGAGTACCCTAATTAAGTTAATATCAATGTACCTACCTATATAGTTTAAATTTAAAAAATTTGGCTCTCAAAAGAAATTTCAGTCGTTGTACTGTTGATATTTGGCTCTGTGGACTAATGAGTTTACCGACCACGGGCCTAGAGTATAAGGTGGGGGACCGTAGCCCTTCAGCTCTCTTGCTTTTTGTGTCAGAAGGAAGCTCTTTCCAGAGCAGCGGACAGCAGAGTTGCTCTGTGTGCAGGGAGCACAGGCTGAGGACCAAAGTGGGCCTGGGGAGGAGGCAATGACAGGACCCAAGTCATTGGACTGAAGTAAGGAAATCGTTGAACGCTCGCGTCTGTAAATCATGCACAACACTATGTCCCACAGCACAGGGCAAGCTATAACATAGCTTCTTATACGAATAATAGTCCATTAATCATGAGCATGGTAGTAACTAATGCTAATAAAATTGGTATAATTATATAATAAAAGCCTAAGTGACCATTAGGGTGCAACGACTGGTCGCTATGATGCGCACTAACCAACAGAGGCAGATGCTCAACGCAGGAGCTGCCCCCTGGTGGTCAGTGCGCTCCCACAGGGGGAGCAACTGCTCAGCCAGAAGCGGGGCTCATGGCTGGTGAGTGCAGCAGCAGTGGCAGGAGCCTCTCCCGCCTCCATGGTAGCACTAAGGAGCAGCAAGCCAAGTGGTAAGGAGGGAGGGATCCCAGATTGTGAGAGGGATGGCCGACTGCCGGCTTAGGCCTGATCCCCAGGGGTATTGAGCCTAAGCTGGCAGGCAGCCATCCCCCGAGGACTCCTGGACTGTGAGAGGGTGCAGGCTGGGCTGAGGGACTCCCTCCACCCCCCAGTGCCTGAATTTGGTGCCCTGGGCCTCTGGTTTTAAATATTAAATGATAAACATAACAATATAGTTAAATAGTAAAATAATAAAAGTTCTGACTTTTATTCATTTTAAAAATGAATCTTGCATCAAAATTATTTCAGGCTTATTATGGAAGACCAACCAACATTTATTAACTTTCTGTTTTGTGCCAGCTCCTATCAGTTGATAATATGGGTCTAGCGTTGAACAGGAAACCTGTGGTCATTCCTGACAAATGAGAAAGACTCTGAACAGGTCACTACACGTCAAATAAATGGAAAAAAAGGGGCACCAATACACAAGTTCAGTACAAGTGGATCTAGCATAGTGTGGACGGTCAAGGAGGTTTCATGGAGATTCACCTACAGGCTGAATGGGAGCAGGAAGGGGCGTGGCCTTGCCCGCTCCCAGAGAGGGTCACAGGTGGTCAAGGTGAGGCTGGAGGTGTTTGGGGAGCCTGATCAAGAGGGAATCATAGCCACTTCAATGCCAATTCTTGTCTTTAGAGCAATAAGGCGGTGGCAAGGTCAGGTCAGTGTTGAAGAAAGAACATTCTCGCTAACAATGAGGGGAGGAAAGGTTGGGAGTATCCAGGAATAACTTGTTGCCGTGCGTGGTCAAGGCAAAGGCACAATGCTCGCTGGTGACCAATGGCGCGCAGGGAAGCGAATCACCCTGAGCGAAGCGTAGGGGCAGCCGCCTTCTGGAGGCGGAGAGATTTCTTTTCCTAGGAGAGGGGGCAAGGGGACCATAAGAAAGACCAGCATTTCAGGTTCGCAGATGGGTGTCCAGTCTCCGGGGGACTTGCCTGCGACGGAAGCCACCTGCTCCAGGCGGCTCCCCTCTGCGGGGAGAGGTCAGGCCTCCTCTGACCCATGAACGTTCTGTGGCGCACAAGGGAGGGCGCCAGGGACTGGCCACGTGGATGGGGGGCAGCGGAACGGCCACTCCTCTCGTAAGCGGGACCCCGTTGACCATGTTCCCCTTTGTCCCAGAATATTTCAATGCTCCCTGCATCTTCCCATTTACTTACGATGACCTGACGTACTACAGCTGCGTCTCGGTGCACAGCGATTATGCCTGGTGCTCCCTGGACGACAGGTTCCAGGGCAGGTGGCGCTACTGCACGGCCAAAGGTGAGTGTCCCTCCCGTCGGCTGTCGCCCGATGCCTCGGGTCCAAGAGGCGATGGAAGGCAGCGGGCTTTGCGATCTGGGGTGTTGGACACAATGATGTCGGATTCTGGCTTCTCTACTTGCTCTCACCACTTGGAAAGCAGTGGGTGCGGGAGAGAAAGCTGGTGCTGTTAGTCTCGCAATGGTCAGCTATACGGCTTCCTTTTATTATTATTACTAGAGGCCCGGTGCACAAAAATTTGTGCACTGGGGGGGGGGGGGGAGGAGAGGTCCCTCAGCCCAGCCTGTCCCTCTTGCAGTCTGGGACCCCTCAGGGGAGGACCACCTGCTGGCTTAGGCCTGCTCCCCGGGGGGATTGGGCCTAAGGTGGCAATCAGACATCCCTCTGGCAGCCCGGCAGCCCTCGGGGGATGTCCACTTGCCAGCAGGGAGCAGGCCTAAGCTGCAGTCGGATATCCTTAGCGCTGCTGAGGAGGCAGGAGAGGCTCCCACCACCACCGCTGTACTGGCAGTCATCAGCCTGGCTTGTGGCTGAGCAGAGCTCCTCCCATGTGAGAGCGCCCTGACCACCAGGGGGCAGCTCCTGCATTGAGCATCTTCCCCCTGGTGGTCAGTGTGTGTCATAGTGACCAGTCATTCCCAGTCCTTCTGCTGTTAGGGTCAGTTTGCATATTACCCTGTTACTATATCTGATAGAGGCTTGGTGCATGGGTGGGGGCCGGCTGATTTGCCCTGAAGGGTGTCCTGGATCAGGGTGGGGATCCCGCTTGGGTGCCTAGCCAGCCTGGATGAGGGACTGATGGCTGTTTGCAGCTGGTCACACCCCCTTCAGGGTGGGGGTCCCCACTGGGGTGCCTGGCCAGTCTGGGTGATGGGCTGATGGCTGTTTGCAGCTGGTCAAACCCCCTTCAAGGTGGGGGTCCCCACTGGGGTGCCTGGCCAGTCTGGGTGAGGGGATGAGGGCCATTTTCAGGCTGGTGGGTGACTGAAGCTCCCAGCCTCTCCTTTTTTTCTTTTCTTTTTTTAATTCTGGGATTTATTTACCTTCTATGGCTTTAGCTCTGAGGCTCGGCTTTAGCCCTGAGACCTTGGCTGCTGAAAGCAGGTATCTGGTTTGTTTGGGTTCTATAATTGTAACACTGTTGTGGTCCTGCTTGCTCCAGCTCTGAGCAGGTTTCTGGGGATTGTTTAGCTTCTATAATTGCAACATTGTTTCTTAGAGTGCAAGCTCAGAGGCTGGCAGCGGCAGGCAGGGAACCTTGGCTTCCTCCATCACTGGAGCAAGCAAGCCTCCTGTTCGCTTCAGCTGCCTGGCTGCCAGCCGCCACCTTGGCTGGCAGTTAATTTGCATATCTCACCAATTAGCCAATGGGAAGGGTAGCGAAGTTACGGTTCATTACCATGTTTCTCTATTATTAGATAGGATTTCTTAATCCGCACCTGAGGATATTTTTTTCCATCGATTTGTTAAAAAGAGAAACACGTGTTTTTTTTTTGAAAAAAATTTTTTTATTGATTTCAGGGAGAGGGAGAGAGAGATAGTAACATCAATGATGAGAGAGACTAATTGATTGGCTGCCTCCTGCATGCCCCCTACTGGGGATCGATTCTGCAACCCGGGCATGCACCCTTGACTGGAATCAAACCCTGGACCCTTCAGTCCACAGGCTGATGCTCTATCCTCTGAACCAAACCAGCTAGGGCTTTCCATTGATTTTTTTTTTTTTTTTTGAGAAAGTGGAGGGGAGAGAGAGAGAAACACTGATGTGAGAGACACACATCCATGGGTTGCCTCCCGCACACAGCCTGGAACCGAGGCCTGTGCCCTTGATCAGGAATTGAACCCGTGAGCCTTTGGTCTGCAGGCTCTAACCCCTGAACACTGGTCCAGGCAACCTTGAGACTCTCTATGTTCATGTTTCTCCTCCTGCTTCTCCCTCTCTCTGCAGACCCCCCCACGTGCGCCTTCCCCTTCCGCTTCAGGAGTAGGCTCTTTCAGACGTGCACCAAGATAGGCTATATTTTTAATCGGACGTGGTGCTCGCTGACCAGTAATTACGATGCAGATGGAAAATGGAAGCAGTGTTCTCCTTACAAGTACGTTGGCTGGGGAAGGATGGAGTGGGGGGGGGGGAGAGTGTCTTAGACACCTCTTAAAGTGGGGAACGCTCTGGATTGATGGAGAGGGAAGTTGAGGTCTAGATGATCTGCTGATGGCTCAGGCCAGGGGTCAGCAAACGTTTCTGTAAGGGCCCAATAGTAAGTCATTCCAGCTTCGAAGGCCGTATGGTCTCTCACATACTCAACTCTGCCTTGTGGCACAAAAGCAGCCATAGCGTTAAAAACAAACAAACAAACAAACAAACAAACAAAAAGAACAGCAACAAAAAACCCTGGCCAGAGGGCTCAGTGGTTAGAGTGTTGGCCAAAGGGTCTTGGGTTCAAGTCTGGTCAAGGGCACGTACCTGGGTTGCAGGTTCCCTGCAGGAGGCAACCAATCAATATGCGTCTCTCCTTCAGTGTTTCTCTCTCTCCTCTTTCCCTTTCCCCACTCCCTTCTACGCCCTAAAATCAATGGAAAAAAAAATAGCCTCCAGTGAGGATTCACCAAAAAAAACTGAAAGAAAACAAATAAACATGACTGTGTGCCAATAAAACTATCAACAGACCCTGACATTTAAATCTCATGTCATTTTCAGGTATCACAAAATATTTCTTGTCTTTTGATTTCTGTTTTTGTCCACCATTTGAAAATGAGAAAACCATTATTTCATGGGCCATATAAAAACGGATGGGGTGTGGGTTGCATTTGGCCTCTGGGCTCCAGTTGGCTGGCCCCTGACTTGAATGATCTGTCCTTGACCCCACACATTGCCCCTCCCCCTTGCATTTTCCCTTTTCTCTCTCCCTTTCCCCCCCTCCCCCTTACTTCCCCAATTTTTTTAAAAATAAAAAGAGATTTAAGAATATATTTTCTTATTGACTTCAAAGAGGAAGGGAGAGGGAGAGAGAGATAGAAACATCAATGATGAGAGAGAATCATGGATCGGCTGCCTCCTGCACATCCCACACTGGGGACTGAGCTTGCAACCTGGGCGTGTGCTCTGACCAGGAATCGAACCGTGACCTTCTGGTTCATAGGTCAACACTCAACCACTGAGCCATGCTGGCTGGGCAATAGAAAGAGATTTAAGATGGAGTGCATGGCCATATAAAATTAAACTTAGTATTAATTAGAAGAAGGTGATATATGGGACAATGCTCATAGTCGGGGCTTGGAAGGGATGAGTGGACGCAGGACGGAGCCTTCCCTGAAACTAACGCACTAGAACAGAACACAGAGCCTCTGTACCTGCTGCAGGTGAGCAGGATTTGGGTGACCTTGACTCTCTTTGTCCATAAACAGCCCTTCCCTCCACCCAGCAATTTCCGTTCTATGATATATATCATAGAAAACCTTGGACAACTGCACAAATATGTATGTAAGACGATGGCCATCACAGTGACCAAAAAAGTTAGTACAGCCATCTATACTAATAAAAGAATAATATGCTAATTAGACCAGGTCTACCGGACATCTTCTGGTCGTCCTCCCTTTCTTCCAGACAAAGCCACGGTGACTGTGGCCCGAGGCAGAGGCAGTTAGGGGCGATCAGGCCAGCAGGGGAGGGCAGTTACGGGTGATCACGCAGGCAGGCAGGTGAGCAGTTAGGAGCCAGCGGTCCCGGATGGGATTGCGAGAGGGATGTCCAACTGCCAGTTTAGGCCCAATCCCCTTTGCCCTGTGGCTTGATTTTCATGATGGAGAATTTTCCACGTGAAGACATAAATCTACACCACCTTTCAGCATGCTTTCCTAAAACTTCAAACTATGGATCTACTCTTCCCCAAGTAAAGCATAATTGGATGGCTTTTAGTATTTTGCTATGACCTTGACCAAATGGGTACCTTCTACATTGATTTTTGAGTAAGTGTGTGAGGGTGTTTTTGTGGTATTATCAGATTATCTGAGTGAAGTCACTGGGTCAGTGGATGCTTACATGTTAAGTGTGTGTGTGTTAAACGTTTTTATTCTAAATTATCCTCAGTAAACATATGAATCTGCCCATTTTTAAAAACTTCCTTAACACTGAAAATCATCAATTTAATAAATTTGCTCCAAGTATAGACTACATAGCTTATGTTAAAGTAATCAATTAAAATAATCAAGTAGCCTGGCCAACGTGGCTCAGTGGTTGAGCATTGACCTATGAACCAGGAGGTCACGGTTTAATTACCAGTCAGGGTTACGGGCTCGATCCCCAGTAGGGGGCATGCAGGAGGCAGCCGATCAATGAGTCTTTCTCATTATTGATGTTTCTATCTCTCTCTCCAGCTCCCATCCTCTCAGAAATCAGTAAAAATATATTTTAAAAAATAACTAAGGACTGAAATAATCAATAATGGCATACTGTGCTTGAGAGTGAGAGAGAAATACTTCCACCTATCCTTGGGCCACTGACCTTTAACGCCCTTCCACCCTCCCCCATTCCACGTGCCCATGTTAGTTCTTGGGGGTAGACCAGATCTCCCATTGGGGAGAGGTTATCCTGGAAGATGGAGACGGATCCTGACCCTCACCTCTGCTTTTCTTCCACAGTTTATAGTAAGTCTTGGTGTTCACGAACGGACAGAAGTTATAGGATTCATCAGCTGCCTCTCAAAATGGATCTTTTCCCGGATCATTCTGACCAATAAAGATTTGATCCCTCTCCCACGTGGATGACTCCCTCTCTGAAACCAGGCACAGCTGAAGCTCGGTGGTAACCAGTGCCTCCCTGGCCCTGGGGGAGGGGGACCAGCAGGGCATCAGTGGGGAAGAACTTGCATTCAAATCAAGGTCCTGAGGAATCGCTGACAGTATTGTCTTTGGCAAGTTAACTTCTCAGAGAAACTCCAGCTTCCCCTCACACAATTCTTGAAATGTTTAATTAAGTACAATGTACCCTTTTAATTGTTGGAGGTAAAATTCATGACGTTCAATGAACTACTTTAAAGATAGCAATACAGTGGCACTGAGGACAGTTGCAAAGTTGTGCGAACATCACCTTTACTTCCAAAAGGTTCTCATCACGCCCTGGCTGGGTAGAGCAGTTGGTTAGAGCATCGTCCTGATATGCCAAGGTTGTGGGTTTGATTCCCAGTCAGGGCACATAGCTAGGTTGCGGGTTCAATGTCGGGTCAATAGGGGCACATATGGGAGGCAACCAATCGATGTCTCTCTCTCTCTCTCTCTCTCCTCCTTCCCCTCCCTCCCTCTCTCTAAAAAACCAATACCCTTGGGTGAGGATTAAAAAAAGACTCTATACTAATAAAAAGAGTAATATGCAAATTGACCAAATGACCAAACAGCAGGACGACCATCCTGACGGCCTTCCGGTCAACCATGCTATGACACCCACTGGTGCCAAGCCAGCCAAGGCAGCTGCAATGCGATTGGTTGGGGGCCTGGCCATCACCCCATGATCACCCTGCAGAGGGAGGCTCAGGCCACAGGCCATCTGGGCGATTGATCAGTTGAGGGGCTCCACGATCGCCCCAAAGAGGGAGGCCCAGGCTATCCTGTGGTGGTGCTGCAGCAGTTGGGCGGAGCTTCCCTCTTGGAAGCAATCGATTGTGGGGCTCCTGTACTGTGAGAGGGCACAGGCCAGGTTGAGGGACTCCCCCGTGCCCCGAGTGCATGGATTTCATGCACCGGGCCTCTAGTAAATAAATAAAATGATAACACTAGAATAAACTCTGTTTCATGGACTCACAACTGTAAACCTACTTTTGCCCACCCTGTAGATAACATACACACAACACACACGTTACAGACACTCAAGATTTTCACATACAACACAGAAAACACCACATGTTGTCCATACACAACTAACACACAAGAAGACACACATCCAGTGTGTCCACAGACTACACACACGGCCATATGCATAACACATACAATACCACAGACAACATACACTCATGTACAGAAAAAATATATGACAGTACACACCCACACACATGCGTATGTACAACACCCATACCTCACAGTTGCAGGACATATACGCACAACACACACATATACAACAGACACACCTCCCACACACAAAACACATCCACACACTCTATACGCACAAAATCCATAATATGTTCACGTCATCATCACACAGCTCACGCTCATGCACAAAAGACTTGCACGTACCACCCACACAATGCAGCCATATGCAAAGCACACACACACACACACATACACACCCCACAACACGACACTTACATCCTTGGAAAGCCCTGAGGGCCCCGCCTGGGCAGGAGCCTGGGAAGGGCCCCTGCACCTTCCCCTCCCCTGTTGCGCTCTCCTCTTTCCCCGGCTGTGGGTGATGAAAAAGGGTTAAATACATGTGATTTAGTCAGCCGAGGGGCCGACCAAGCCCTGGCCCTGACCTACCAGCCAACCAGGAGGGGGCTGGAGTCCAGTGGTTACGGAGCCGCAGCCCCTCCTGCCCAGCAAGTACCTGTGCGGTCACTAACAACAGATCCCTGGTCATCTGCGACCTCTGGAGGTCAACACGGGGCCCTCAGAGTGTGCGGTCTGAACCTGGGGCACCTGGGCCCGAAGTGACCCCCTCAGGCTGGCCATCAGCTGTGAGTGACCCCGAGCCTGGACCTTCTCCCCTCCTCCCTCCCTCACTTTTCGTCCTTCCTCTCTCCATTCACTCACAGTGATGGACACCTGCTCTGTGCCAGGCACATCCGGGCTCTGGCAAGACCAAGCGCCTGTCCTCATGGAGCTTACACTTGGGTGGGGGAGACAGACTTAGCAGCTAAGCAAGGGAGACACACGGTGTGACAATGGGGCCCAGGCGAAGGGGAACCGTGAGGCAGTGAGAGGGACAGGGAGGCGGGAGGGGAAGGTGTGCAGCCTTAGCTGGGGTGGTCAGGGGAGGCCTTCCTGAGGAGGTGGCATTTGTGTGTAGACAGAGGGAGGCAGGGCATGAGCCATGCAGGCGGCAAAGGGAAGAGTCCCAGGGCAGGGAGCAGGCTGAGCTTGGCATGTCAGAGGCCCGAGGAGGCCAAGTGCCCAGGGAGGTTCATCAGGGGGGAGTGGAACACAAGGGTTGGAGGTGACAGGCTTGGGCAGGGCGCAGAGCCCTGGGGGCCATGGTGAGGTGCCGGGAGCCACAGAGGCTCTGGGCAGAGGAGCGATAGGACTAGACAAGTTTCAGGGTCCCCTGGCCCTTGTCTACAGAGTGGAAGCAGGGGAGAGGGAGGAGGCTGTAGAGAGAGTGCTTGTCCGGGTCCTTGGAGAGGCAGACGCCGAGGTGGGGTTAAATGGGATTATACACCAAGGACTTCATTAGGGGAGATGCTCCTGTGAGAACAAGTAGAGAAGGAACCGGGAAGGCTGGGAGAGCCAGGGGCTGAGACCCTGAGGGAGAGAGAGGGAGGAGGCTGGGTGGAAGCGTGTGGACCACCACGTGGTCTCAGGGACATTGCCGAGGCTGTCAGAAGTCCCGCGTCTCCCAGAAAGGAGCCTGCCTCAGTTTCCCCAACGCACTCAGGCATTGGCAGGGCGCAGCCCACAGGAGGGCTGGGAGTGGATTTCGGGGGACAGCTGCTGGGCTTGTGGCTAAGTAAACTCCAGCCATTGGAGGTTGCAGGGCGCCCTCTGGTGGTGACCGAGCACAATGACCCATCAAGAGATGATGGGGTGGCCAGGATGGCAGCGGTGGGTGAGGAGAAGTGAGGGGACCACGGAGATGTTCTGAGTATCAAACTCACAGGATTTGCTGCTGGTGGACATGAAGCAACAGAGAACGAGAGGAGTCAAGAACAAGCCCAAGGGTTTTAGCCTGAGCTACTCAAAGGCTACAGAATCCATGAACTGAGGTGAGAAGATTCGGGGAAGGGGTCTGTGCAGGGGCGGGAAGCAGGCCCACTTTTACATGATCACGTAGCAGGGAGATAGAGACAAAGGGTTACATGCATCGATTTTTCTCCTCTTTCCCCTCCTCTTTCCTTCCTATTTCAGTCATTAAACCAAAAAGATCTATTTTGTTCTCTCTCTGCTGATCCACGTGTGGGAAGCGTGGTGGCAGACAGCCATGGCTCTCAGAGCTCACAGCTACTCGGGGCGAGGAGAGCGAGCCTCAGGCAGGGAAACACCGTGTCCTAAGTGCTGCTGGGGCAGGAGAGGATTTGGGGAGCCCAAAGGCAGCCCCCCTCACCAGTCAGCGGGATGTGGGAAGGCTCATGGTGAGAGGTGGTGTCTACCATGAGGTCTGAAGGCCCAGTAAGTTCGTGAGGGAGAGCAGTCTCGGGGAGGAGCCTTCCAGAGAAGGAAGAGGATAGGGGGTGGTTTTGAGGCAAGAGGGAACATGAATTGAAGTAGGATTTTGCTCCTGGATTGAGAGTAGGTGGTGTGGAGGGGTGAGTGGTGGGGCTGGAGGAGTCTGCAAGGGTGAGTGAGGGCAGCTGAGCCTGAGTTAAGAACCAGTGAGATCTTCCCCTGGGACTCCCCTGTGCCCTCCTTTGAGCACACCCTCACTTTCCCTTCTCCTCTCCTTCCCCCACAGGCACGCATCTCCTCAACTGCAAGGGACCCCACGAGCCTTGCAACCAGGAGAACAACGGGCAGCAGCAGCGCATCCTGGGTTAATCCCCTGAACCTGTCCCCAAAGCTCCCTTTTCTCTGACTCTCCGAGCTGACAGCCGCCCCACCGTGGCTCACTTCTTTCCCGTGAAGTTTCTAGAGCCAAAGCAGTCCCCTCTAGTCTCTCCTGTTGCTCCCACCCTTGGCCCTTCCTTGTGTCACAGTCCCGGATTTATTTAGGAAACGTACCCTCACAACCACCTGGACTCCTGTCGTGAAATCTTTCCCGCACGAAGTCAGGAGCCCACACACTACAGCTCCAACCAATTGAGCTCAACACATTTGTAATTCACCCGCGTTTCTACATCCCCTGAGCTCATTGTTGAATTCCTGGTTCTCTCCCAAGAATTCAAACTCGGATTACCCAATAGTGTGCTCCGAATGACTTCACGGTTGCTCAATATCCTCAACCGTGTGGTCATCTATTTGTTACGATATTTACTTCTCTCTGGCAGCAGGCAGCTCCTCCACACACGGGAGCGGTTAATGATTGCCCTGTCTTTACTATAAAAGGCGATCTGGCCACAGCTGCCACCGCCTCTCCCCGCGGGTGGCTACGGCTGGAGCTCTCACAGCAGGTACAGAGAGCTCGCGGTGATGTCAGACGGGTATGTGTGGTTTGAAGGGATCCCTTTCCCTGTGGTGGACTGCACCCCTGAACACCTGAGAGCAATGCAGGATTTCGTGTTTAAGGATGAAGATGTCTTAACAGTGTCTTTCCCCAAATCAGGTAAGGAAGCCGGACCAGACACCGAGGCTGGCTGGGCCTATGTCCCTCCGCCGTTCACTAAGGGCATGGAGAGCTTCTCTTTGCCAGACAATGACAAGGCTGTGGGGGCATAGGGCTGTGCCCGGATGCCAGCGATATCCAGAGACGAGGAGGTGGCCAGGCTGTTACACAGGAAGATGAGTGTTTGGAGGGGGTCATGGAAGGCCTTAGGGGAACCCATAGGAACACATCCTAGAGCAGATTTGGGTGCTTGTATGGAGAAGTGGAGGCGATGAACAGTGACGTCCTTACAGGAAAAAATAGAAGGAAAGGGGCCCTGGCTGGTGTTGCTCAGTGGTGAGAGCATCAGCTCCAGCACCGAAGGGTCTCAGGTTTGATTCCTGGTCAAGGGCACATATCTTGGTTGCAGGTTTGATCCTGGCCCCAGTTGGAGCAAGTGCCAGAGGCAACTCTCTCACATCAATGTTTCTCTCTGTCTCTCTCTCTCTCTCTCTCTCTCTCTCTCTCTCTCTCTCTCTCTTCTCCTTCTCCTCCTCTTTCTTCCTCCTCTTCTTCTTCTTCCCTTCTTCTTCTTCTTCTTCTTCCTCTTCTTCTTCTTCTTCTTCTTCTTCTTCTTCTTCTTCTTCTTCTTCTTCTTCTTCTTCTTCTTCTTCTCCTCGTCCCCCCCCTCCTCCTCCTCCTCCTCCTCCTCCTCCTCCTCGTCCCCCTCCTCCTCCTCCTCCTCCTCCTTCTCCTTCTCCTTCTCCTTTTTCTTCTTCTCTCTAAATTCAATCAATAAATAAAATTTTAAAACAGAAAGTGGTTAAGAGGGTGCAGTTTATCACACTGTTTTTAAAAGTCAGATTGTAAGAATGGGTAACCATCCTTTTTCCTTCTTTATCCAGGAACGAACTGGTTGGTTGAAATCCTCTGCCTGATATACTCCAAGGGAGACCCCACGTGGGTCCAATCTGTGCCTATCTGGGAACGCTCTCCCTGGGTAGAGAACACGCATGGGTATCAAATCCTAAAGGATAAGGAAGGCCCACGCCTCATCACCTCCCATGTCCCCATCCACCTCTTCCCCAAGTCTATCTTCCAGTCCAAGACCAAGGTCAGTGCACAATGGTCCAGCTATGTTTGATTCCTGCTTTTCCACCTCCCACGTGCCTGGGAACCACCTGGAGACCTGGCGGAGTGGCCATGCCACCCAGTAGGTCTGGGGTGGGGCCGAGAGTGCACATTTGGCGAGGCCACGGTCCGTACTTGCGCCAGAGGTAAACCAGAGGCAAAGCGAAATGGTGATGCCAGGATCTCAGAGAACCACGTTTTAAACCCAAGCGGAATTTATAACTGCGTTCCATACTAGACGACTCCCCCTTTTGTTGCTCTAAAAAGTAATTAGCTGATCTTAATTAAATAACTGCCTCCTGCCACTCAGGTAGAAGCAGCAGACACTGAGTTCGGCTGCTAGAGAGGCAGGAAATTCATAATTCAAGGCTAAGTCTGGGTTGAATGCTCGGGCATCATGATGGTTTTACTAACCGCTGTGTCTTCCTATGTCTAGCTGTCTATTGGGTGTAGCAGCCACACGACTCTCTCATGGGCTAACCGATGATCCCCAGAAGGGATGTGGAAATCCAGGACCTGGCATAGCTCAGATGACTTTTAGAAACACCCCTTCCTGGAAGGTGCTCATTGGTTTGTGACCTAAAAATATGTTTTATGCTGAAATTCGATGGCGAAGCTTAGCATAATGTTCTCTTCTCTCGGAGAGTTCACAATGTGTGACAGCACCATGAAGCTTTTTAAAAAAAATTTTATTTTTCAATTACAGTTGCTAGTCAATAGTTTCAGGTGCACAGCATAATGGTTAGACATTTGTGTAACTTATGCAGTGGTCCCCACTAAGTCTAGTACCCACCTGGCACCAGACACATTACCACAATATCACTGACAATATTCCCTTTGCTCTACTTTACATGCTCAAAGAAAGCTAAAACACTAATTTGAAAAGGCATATGTATCCCTGTGTTCATTGCAGCATTATTTACAACTAGAGACCCAGTGCATGAAATCGTGCACTCAGGGGCAGGATCCTTCAGCCTGGCCTGCACCCTCTTGCAGTCCGGAAGCCCTCGGGGGATGTCTGACTACCAGCTTAGGACATCCTTAGCACTGCCATGGAGGCAGGAGAGGCTCTTGCCACCGCCGCTGCACTCGCCAGCAGTGAACCTGGCTTCTGGCTGAGAGGCACTCCCCCTGTGGGAGCACACTGATCACCAGGGGGCAGCTCCTGCGTTGAGTGTCTGCCACCTGGTGGTCAGTGCACATCATAGCAACCGGTCGTTCCGCTGTTCGCTTGATTTGCATATTAGCCTTTTATTATATAGGATAGCCAAGACATGGAGCAACCCAAGCGTCCTTCAATAGGCAATTGGAGAAGGAAAATAAAGTGTTTTTTTTCTTTTTAACTTGTCACTTCTCAAGCTTGTTTATGACACACCTATTATTATAAATGGTGTTAAGCATATTCATATTGTGATTTCTCGGTGTTTGTTAAATCCCCGTGTGGGGAAGCTGAGGCCTAGAGAGTGCTGGGGCCTGGAATCACGTCACAAAGAAAGTTGGTGCTGAATCCGGATTCTTGCACCTGTGTGCCTGTCTGTGTGCCAACCTGGAGTATCAGCTTGTTGAATCCTTGCCTATGCACACAGCTGCGTAACTGCCTCTCAGATCCAGATGTGGCATATTTTTACTCCCCCCCCAAATTCCCTCACGCGCTTCCCAGTCAATGCTCACCCACAGCGGCGACCACCTGCTGACTCTAACTCTATAGATTCGTTCGCTCATCCTCCAACGTCACTTACATACACTTAGACCATACAAACATCTGCTGAGTATTGGTGAATGTAGCACGATTTCTTAGTCCTTCCTCCTGTTAGTAATCTTTAAACTATAGAAAGTAAATATAATCCTGCTCACCTTCCAAAGCCACTGGTTGCTTCCCAATGTGCGTAGACATAATGTCCCAGAAGGAAGGGACGATGCTTTCTTTTTCCATTGTTATATTCTTGATATTATCCCGGGAACTTTAAAATATGTATTTGACTAACGAATGCAATAGCTAACTTATTAAAAGAATCCATTGAGCCTTAGCCAGTGTGGCTCAGTGATTGAGCATCAGTCAACCTATGAACCAGGAGGTCACAGTTTGATTCCTGGGCAGGGCACGTGCCCAGGTTGCAGGCTCGATCCCCAGTAGGGGGCGTGCAGGAGGCAGCTGATCAATGATTCTCTCTCATCATTAATGTTTCTATTTCTCCCTCTCCCTTCCTATCTGGAAACAATAAAAATATATTTTTTTAAAAGAACCCATTGAGCCTTAGCTAGTTGCTCAGTGGTTAGAGCCAATCACTGAAGGTGTGCAGATTCAATTCCAGTCAAGGGCATGTACCTCCGTTGCAGGCTTGATCCCTGTCCATGGTCGGGGCATGTGTGGGAGGCAACCAATCGACGTGACTCTCACACATCAACATTTCTCTCTGTCTCTCCCCTTCCCTCCCACTCTCTCTAAAAATCAATGGAAAAACAACCTCAAGTGAGGATTAGCAAAAAAATAAAATAAAGAACCCATTGACATTTAATAGGCATTTCCTAGGAACTGGCTTTTTGTTCTCTGTTTTTGTGAAGATGAGGAAGGATGGGAAACTTCCATCATCCCACCTTTCTCTTCCAGGTGATTTATCTCATCCGAAATCCCAGAGATATTCTCGTGTCTGGTTACTTTTTCTGGATTATTTCCAAGTTCGTGAAGAGACCAGAGTCCCTGGAACAGTATTTCGAGTGGTTCACCCAAGGACACGGTGAGTGAAAATATGTAAAATATGGCAGCTGGGGGTTTGTCAGGATCCTTTGTCAGACCCTATCACATAGCCCACCTGCTGCTCCACATCCCACTCCCCCGGGGGACAGGGCCCATCACCATTGGAACCCAAGGCTTCTAAATCCACGCCTCTCTCCGATCAGAGCCCCAGCCGGCCTTTCAGCTTGCCCCTCACCACACCCCAGCTGCCTGATACTAACACGGAGCACTTAGCTTCTCCTCTCCCTTCCCACGTGTGGCTTTCGAAGAGTCAGCTTTTCATTGGGCTGCTGAACAACACAAGCCTGACTTGCCGCCGTTTTCCCAGATGCATCCTTATCAAGCTCCCTTTATCTTCTTGTCCTTTTGGTCGCAAAGGTGTATGTGTCACCGTCGGATCTCCATCCTTTTCATTTCGCAGAGTCTCTAGACTTTCTCAGATCATTGAAATTTTTCACTTTCCCCCAAAACTGTATGATGAGCCCCATAGTCCAGCAGTGACATGTCTCCCTGGCTTCAGACCTGTTTCTCTAAAGCCTACAGACATCTACCTGGAGAACCACAGGAACCTCGAATTCAATATGCCCAAGATGGAACGCATTGCCCCCAGTGGCTCCTACTGCGTATTTATCTCATTAAATAAACTAGAGGCCCACTGCACGAAATTCGTGCACTTGGGGACAGGTCCCTCAGCCAGGCCTTTGCCCTCTTGCAATCTGGAAGCCCTTGGAGGATGTCCTAAGCCATCAGTTGGACATTGGACATCCTTATTGCTGCAGAGGCAGGAGAGGCTCCCGCCACCACCGCTGCACTCACCAGCCTTGAGCCTGGCTCAGGGCTTCTGGCTGAGCGGCGCTCTCTCTGCGGGAGCACACTGACCACCAGGGGGCAGCTCCTGCTTTGAGTGCCTGCCTCCTGGTGGTCAGTGTGCTTCATAGCGACCGGTTATTCTGCTGTTTGGTCGATTTGCATATTAGCCTTTTATTATATAGGATAGAACCATCCC
This sequence comes from Myotis myotis, assembly GCF_014108235.1. NCBI lineage: Eukaryota > Metazoa > Chordata > Mammalia > Chiroptera > Vespertilionidae > Myotis > Myotis myotis. The sequence continues at coordinate 329,444 of NW_023416364.1, forward strand.
TCATCCAAGGGCATGAGTCTGAGGTCCCCAAGTCTCATCTTTTTTCCGCTCCACTTCCCCAGGCCCCCCACCTCTTTCCTTTACCCAAATCCCACAACCTTGAGTAATATCTTCATCCTGGTCTCTGCTAAAATGCCTCTGTATTTAGAGAAATCTCCCTTTTCAACAAAATATAAAATAGCCCCCCTCCTCATCTCTATAGTAGTATTCCACCCCACCCCCCCTTAGCACTCATCACTGATGACTAGGTATTCTGACTCTTTGTTTGTTCCGCCTGTCTCCCCGACTGAAATGTGAGCTCTTGGGGTTGTTCGTTCTTGACCCCAGGTCCTCCAGTGGTGCTTGCTACACAGCAAGCAGCTGATACGCCTTCCTAAATAACGAGTATTTATTTGCGATCCCTTTCACTATTACTCCCCACCTAGATTAACGTAACAGACGTGGCGGTGCCCTCGTCTACATGCCCTTTCGTCTTTCTAGGCTATGTTGCAATCACCTGTTACGTGTGGACCAGTACACAGTCCCTGAAGTGTTTGCCCTCAGCATAAAGGTCACTTTTCAAAGCCCACAGTCGTATTTCTTTCTTTGTTTTGTCTAAAGTTTTACATATGTCTCCTTTCCCCCCAATTGACCACCCCCGCCCCCTCCCCCAGCCATTCCCACCCCAGGCAAGCCCCCACCGCCCCAGTGTCTATGCCCATTGGTTATGCCAGTATGCATGCATACAAGTCCTTTGGCTGCTCTCTAACTGCCCCCCCCCCCAACATTTGTCTCTGGATCTATTCTTGTTCATCAAATGATGTTGATCATTATATCCCACATATGAGTGAGATCATGTGCTATTGATCTTTCTCCGACTGGCTTATTTCACTTAGCATCATGCTCTCCAGTTCCCTCCATGCTGTTGCAAATTCACAGTCCTATTTCTTGTTGAGCTGATCCTGGCTGAACTCTTCAGCCCCATCTCCTGCTTTGCTTCAGGCCACTCTTTCAGACAAAAAGGCCAAGTGAAGCCCAATGGGGCAAGCCAGAGAAAACGGGGTCTTGGAGACAGGTTCAGGGGGTTAGCCTGGGAGGAGCCCATTGCTGCCCTGGGTGCAAGTCTCCTGGGGACCCTTAGAACTGATGCAGGCCTGTGGGGGAAGAAGAAGGGGAGAGGGGAAGGGAAAGGCACAGGCATGCTCCTGGGTGGGGGAGAGTGAGCCTCAATTCTTTTTTGGATGCATTTCATTTCTTCTTAGATCATGACATCTTTATATTACACTAGAGGCCTGCTGCACTCAGGTGTGTGTGTGTGTGTATAGGGGGGTCCCTCAGCCCAGCCTGCACCCTCTCGCAGTCTGGGAGCCCACAGGGAGCAGGCCTAAGCCCTCAGTCTAACATCCTTAGCACTGTTGCAGAGGGGGAAGAGGCTCCCACCACTGCCACTGCACTCGCCACCCATGAGCCTGGCTTCTGGCTGAGAGGTGCTTCCCCTGTGGGAGCGCACCGACCACCAGGGGGCAGCTCCTGCACTGAGGGTCTGCCCCCTGGTGGTCAGTGCGCATCATAGCGAGTGGTCGATTTACATTTATTTTTTTCCCTCCAGCTGGGGCCAAGGAAGTGCCCGATTGCGGCCCTCAAGGCTCCGAGGCAGGGCGTCCAGCCTTTTATTATATAGGATTTTCCAGTTGTTTGTACCTGATTTGGGGGGGATGTAACTGATTTTAAATGTTGATTGGGGATTCACCAATCTGAATGAACTCTATTCTTAATTCTAACTTTGGTTCTCTAGGAAGCATAAATGTAACCTTTAAGCAATGACTATTATCTTAATTTCTAATACCTATATATTGTCTTTACTTTTTTTCTTTTACCTCATTGGCCCGGGCTCTGGGACAATATTGAATCGCAGTGCATCCCATAGTGTATAATTCTCTCAATATACTCTTACATGCAGGTTGATAATATTTTGTTGAAGATTTTAAAAAATGTTTTTATTATTGATTTTATAGAGAGGGAGGAAGGGAAAGGGAGAGAGAGGTAGAGAAACATCGATGTGAGAGAGTAACATTGATCAGCTTCCTCTTGCATACCCCCAACCAGTCAGTGATCAAGCCCACAACCTGGGGAACTGAACCGGTGCCCTCTCAGTGCATGGGATGACACTCAACTAACTGAGCCACACCGGCCAGAGCTACACTCATTTTTAAGTGATAGATTAACTGAGTAGAATTCTCAGCTGATAATTCCCCAGTACACTTTGGGGTCAAGAAGGGGTTAGGTATGGTAGGCAGCCATTAAAAAGCATAACATAGTTAAGATATAGAGGGTGGAGTGAGAAGATTTACTTCCTGGGAAGATAATATAAAATACAGGGAAAGGCAGTTTTCAAGGAGATGTGCCTGAGAATTTCCTGCATCGGTGAAGTCTCAGGTTGAAGAACCACACCAAGCCGCACAAAGAATTATGACAAATTATTCTTCACCTGGTCTCTAGGAAAGCTGCAGTGGGAAAAAAAGGAAAGATAATCTTAAACCAGAGAAAAGGCAGATAATTTCCAAAGGAACAGTAATTACAACAGCAACAATGATAGCAAGAAGACAACCCAAAATTCTAAATGGTGAACAGATTTGGGGCAGCAAGAATGCCATTCTTGTTAGGCCACATGGCTCTGACAAGGTCTTCTTAGAGACCCTTGGAAATTGGGTACAGCCTTGGTTGGTAACTCGGTCGGTTGGAGCATCCCCCCGATACACCAAAGTTGTGGCTTCAATCCCCAGACTGGGCGCATACAAAAAGCAATGAATGAAAGCATAAATAAATGGAACAACACCTCTCTCTCCCTCCCAAACCCACTACCACTCTAAAAATCAATTCTCAGGTGATGATTAGTGAAAAAGAAAACTCAGTACAGTCCTGGCCAGGTAGCTCAGTTGGTTGGAGCATTATCCCGATTCACCAAAGTTGTGGGTTCTATCCCTGGTCCAGGCACATACAAGAATCAACCAATGAGTCCTGGCCAGTGTGGCTCAGTTGGCTGAGTGTTGTCTGTGCACCAAGAGGTTGCTGGTTCAATTCCAGGTCAAGGCACATGCCATGGTTGCAGGCCTGATGCCCAGTAGGGGGCGTGCAGGAGGCAGCCAATCAATGTTCTCTCTCCCTCTCTCTCTCAAATCAATAAAAACACACATTATATAAAAAAAGAATCAACCAATGAGTACACGAATAAGTGAAGCGACAGATCTCTCTCTCCCTCCTTTCCTCTCTCTCTCTGTCTAAAATCAATTCCAAAACATTTTTAAAATAGGAAAACTGGGTACAGAGTCTGTTCTCAATGACCCAGGCTCATACAAGGTACATGCCTGAGGTTGGATAATAATTTCCCATCTCTACACTCATTCATTCAGCAAATAGTTATGTGCCGGACATGGTGTGAGCAAGTGTGCCCACAAGACTGAACATGATAGGTGGGTCCCTGCTGTCACAGTCTGTAACCCACAGCTCTCTCTGCCTCCCCCGCACAGTGGCGTTTGGATCGTGGTTCGACCACACCCGTGGCTGGATGTCCTTGAGAGGGCAGGAGAATGTTTTGATAGTGAGTTATGAAGAGCTAAAACAGGTAACTATTGCTCCTGTGGTTAGCACACAGTCTCATCACCATCATCACTCCCTCTAGCTTCCATCGACTCCTCTGTGTCTCCAGTCCACCTTCTCAGTCAAAGTTCAGCCTTGTGAAGGGTCATTAGGAGTGAAAGAAGCTCCCTGGTCTCCATCGCCCCACTTCTGGTTGGCACCCCCAAGCGCCATGCTCTACTTCTTCATGTGTTCTTTGTTCCCTCTGATACCTTTTTATTTAATGTTTGCATTGGTTTTAGAGAAAAAGGAAGGGGGAGAAAGAGAAACATGGATTGGTTGCCTCCCACATGCACCCCAACTGGGGACTGAACCCACAACCTTGACATTTGCTCTTTCTTTTCACCTCCTCCCCTTTCTTCATCCTGGTCACATTCAACTCACCACTTCTCATTTCTGTGCTCCTCCTCACTTCCTCTCCCTCCTCCTTCTCCTTCTGCTCCTCATTATACCATTCATTCCCTCCTTCTCATCTCCTGTCTATGCCCTTTGTTTTTCATACCCTCTCTTTTGCTCTTCCTTCTTCTAGGACACAAGAAGTGTTGTACAGAAGATCTGCCGCTTCCTGGGCAAGAAATTAGAACCAGAAGAACTGAACTCACTCCTCAAGCATAGCTCCTTCCAGGTCATGAAAGAAAACAAGATGTCCAATTACACTCTCCTGCGTGGTTGGCTTATAGAGGATAAGAATGGGTCACTTATGAGAAAAGGTAAAAGCAAATGGTCCGACTTCAGAAGGTATCAGAACATGTAGAGGGCATTCTTGTGCTTCCAGCAGGACACCAGCAGCTGGGACTAAGGGAGTTTTGAACTTATCAACCTTAACTGTTCATCACCCAGAGAACTTCTCACATGCTCTTATCAGGGAGTCTCTTTTCAGAGCACTGATGTGGGCTGCAGACACCTGGAGGAAGTTGGTTAGACCCGGAATGGTCATCTGAGTTAGGCAGGTCACTCAGATTCTCCCTTCTATGAATTTGGTGTGAGGGATATCCACTCTGCTAGTGGTGCCCAGGTGAATTCTCCACACCTGCCAACCTGCCAGCTGTGATGGTCCTGGGAAGTGAGGACAGGAGTGGGGTTGGTCATGGTGCCACCCCATGGCTGAGTTAGCATGGAGAACGATTCTGAACAACGAAATGTATAAACAATGACTCAACTGGAGAGAAGAAAGACAAGTGAGGAGAGGCTTTTCTCTTCGCTGAGAGCCTGTCTTGCGATCAGACCCTGTGGGGAATGATTAATCATGTTCATATCTTTGGGCTAAAGATGAGTGAAGTATTCCACTGCATGGAAGAGGAGGAGCTCATTTCCCCAGAGCCCTATAGTTCAAGTATATCCAGGATGATCCATGGAAGAAAGAAATTAAATGCTTCAAAAGACCTCGAATAGGTGGGGCCACCACCCAGGGCAGAGGGGATGGGGGCCACCACCCCAGTGGGCCAGGAGGTCAGAACATCAAGACAAAGAGGCTGATTCTCCATCCTTACAATGGTTCTCAACCTTCCTAATGCTGTGACCCTTTAATATAGTTCCTCATGTTGTGGTGACCCCCAACCATAAAATTATTTTCATTACTACTTCATAACTGTAATTTTGCTACTGCAGGATGTATTTTCATTGTTACAAATTGAACATAATTAAAGCATAGTGATTAATCACAAAAACAATATATAATTATATATGTGTTTTCCGATGGTCTTAGGCGACCCCTGTGAAAGGGTCGTTCGATCCCCAAAGGGGTCGCGACCCACAGGTTGAGAACCGCTGTTTTAGAGAGAGGAGAAGGGAGAGAGAAACAATGATATGAGAGAGAATACTGATTGGTTGCCTTTGGTGTGTGCCCCAACTGGGGAATTGGACCCAAAACCTACGTATGTGTCTTGACTGGGAATAGAGTCCAAAACCTTTTGGTGTTTGGGTCAACACTCCAACCGACTGAGCCACACCTCTCAGAGCCCATTGTAATTTTTAAAATGTTTATTTATTGCTTTTGGAGAGAGTGGAAGGGAGAGGGAGAAACATTGATTTGTTTTTCCACTTATTTATGCATTCATTGGTTGATGTTTTTAAAAAGATTTTAAAATTGATTTTTAGAGAGAGAGGACAGGTGAGGGGGAGAGAGAGAGAGAGAGACATTGATTGGCTGCCTCCCGCATGTACCCACTGGGGACCACGCCTCCAACCCAGCTTATAAAGGGGACATGTGCCCTGACCAGAAATCAAACTGGCAACCTTTTGGTGCACAGGACGATGCCCAACCAACTGAGACACACCGGCCAGGGCCATTGCTTGATTCTTGTATGTGCCCTGACCAAGGATCCAACCCGTACCTTGGCATATCGGGACAATGCTCTAACCAACTGAGCTACCCGGCCAGGACCATACCATTGTATTTGGGAAGCAGACCACATGTTTGGTTCCGCAGGTTCACCTGCACAGAAACATTCTCTCGATCTGATGCTGCATCCAGGGTAGCCATATTGAATTTACAGAGGTTCTGGTTCCTCAAGCGCTCAATCTGGCTCACTCAAAGTCAGGTGTGATACGGAGGATAAGAATCTAGTATAATAAAAATTGTTCTAGTAATGAAGGTGATGAACGCAAGAGTAACAGCAGATGTTATAGGGTACCAATTATTTGTTAGACATTCTGTTATATGATTTCTATGCATATAAGTATATAATATATATTACTACCTTATATATGATTATATATTATTCTGTTGTATATTAATTTGATCAATTTATTAATTTAGTGAAGATATTAATATAACATCGAAGTATTAATTTATATGATATAAAAATATTATAATAATAAATTAAGAGCATGGCTTCTGATGTCAGAATCTTTTGCTTCAAATAGTCTGAGGAGGGGGGATGCCTAGCATGTTTACGGCAGAATGAGACGACTCAACATGATGGAGCTGAGTAAGCAAGTGGATGGCCATAAGAGGTGGCGTCAGCCCTAGCCAGTTTGGCTCAGTGGATAGAGCCTGGGTCTGTGGACTGAAGGGTCCCGGGTTCAATTCTGGTCAAGGGCACATGCCTGGGTTGTGGGCTCTATCCCCAGTAGGGGGCATGCAGGAGGCAGCCGATCAATGATTCTTTCTCACATTGATGTTTCTATCTCTACCTCTCTGAAATCAATAAAAATATATATTTTTAAAAAAGAGATGGAGTCAGAGAACTGAGAGGGGACCACATCACCAGAAGCCCCGTGGAAGCCATAAGCACGCTCACTGAGTGAAACCTCAAGTCCTTGGAGAAGTGGAGCAGGAAGTGACATGATCTGGAATCAGGTCATCTTGTTTCTCTAGGAATCTAGGTAGCTGATGTGCTGAGGAAAGCTTCTAGAGGAGACAGACTCAAAACAGAGAGACTAATTAGAAGTCTAATACAATAATCCAGGTGAGAAATGAGGTTGGCTGGGGCCAAGGTGGTGGCAAGAGAAGTGGTGAGAAGTGTCGCGCTTCTAGCTGCATCAGAACACAGAGCTGCATGTATCACTGATGAATTGTGTACATGGTAGGTTGGGAGAGAGGAGAAGGTAGGAAATAGTTTCCAGGAGAGGTGACCGTGTAAATGGGTAAGACTGCAGGCAGTCAAAGGCCCACCATGACCCACTGGCCTTTCTGCTATATTAGCTGCAATTTCCATGTCAAGGGGAGAGAGGGATAGGCTGAGAAGGAGATGTCTTGGGGCCTTGGGACCTCCCCCTCCATCTGATATGTGTCTCTATTTTATGTTTGCCAGGCATTTCTGGAGACTGGAAAAATCACTTCACAGTGGCCCAAGCTGAAGTCTTCGACAGGATATTCCGGGAGAAGATGGCGGGCCTCCCTCCAGAGCTGTTCCCATGGGAATAATGCTCAACGATGTCTAGAGCTCACGGAGATAAATATTTGTTCTCCTGCCTGTGTACATGTGAATGACTGCTGGCAATTGCATAAAACCTGTTACTTCATCCTGGAGCTTTGAATCATCAGATTTCTGAACGTTGACGACGTGACTGTTAAAAAATTACTAGGGTAGTCCAGTCAGTGTGGCTCAGTGGTTGAGCGACAACCTATAAACCAGGAGGTCACCGTTGATTCCCGGTCAGGGCACATGCCCAGGTTTTGGGCTCGATTCCCAGTAGCGGGCCGTGCAGGAAGCAGCTGCTCAATGATTCTCATCATTGATGTTTCTCTCGCCCCCTCTCCCTTCTGCTCTGAAATCAATAAAAAATAAAATTAAAAAAATTACCAGGATACCTATAATTCACTGCATGGCATCCCAGCTTTAAAAAAAAATATTTAATACATACAGAATGCAAGTATTACCCAAAGCTATGCCAAATTTTTTTTATAAAAATAAAAAATGAAATGACAGAAGTTAGGTATCTTCCCAATTGGTTATTATTATCATGACCTTGCAGTGTACAATTCCTCACCTCACACTATTCTCTTTACTATGTGGTGTTTGACCATAAACGATATGTAGTATCTATGGAGGCTTTTAGATCTCAGATAAATGGCACGCTGTATAACGCATTCATCAACGAACATTTGAATTCAGTATTTTATATGTGGTTTTCACCCATGTTGCTTATATAACTGGTTTAATATTTAGCCTTGAGACATATTTTCGTGATCCCTTCTCCTGGGGATGAATCTGGGTTCCTTTCCTCCCAAGTTTTCCCCTGTTTAAAACACTGCTTTGGCCGAACATGTGCTCTATCCCGGAACACGTTCGACAATGAATGGGTAAAGGCAATGTGATCTCTGCAGCAATGGAGGATTATCCAGCGTTCGGGAAAGAAATTCTGCTCATTGCGAAAACATGGATGAAGCTGGAGGCCACTGTGCTGAGTGAAATAAGCCAGACAGGAGGACAAATAGCGCATGGTTTCACTTAGGTGAGGAATCTGAAAGCCAAACGCATGGAAAGAGAGTCGAATGGTGGTTGCCAAGGGCTGGGGGAGGGATAATGGGAGTTGCTGTTCAAAAGGTACAAAGTTCCAGTTATACAAGATGAAAACTTCTAGAGACCGCTGCAGAAGTGTACCCACGCTGTACCCTTAGTTAACGATACCGTATTGTGCATTTACAGTTTGTTAAGATGGTACATCTCACCATCTCAAGTGTTTTGTGCTCACATAGGGTATTTTATTGGGTGATTGTACCGAAATTTACTTGGTTCATTACATCGTTCATGGGCACCTGGGAAGTTCCTAGTTTGGGATGATAATCCGTAATGCGCGTTTGAATGTGCCTTCTTGTGTGTCTCTTGGTGAACATTTCTGTTGGGTAGGCGCCCAGGACTGGAACTGGGGGTCCATAAAGCCCTGTGTGCGTCAGGGTTTAGTCAGTGTTCCAAAGGGGCTGTTTCAACTTAAATTCCCACCTGCCGTGGACCCAAATGCTTGCCAAATTAGCATTTCCCAGCTGTTTGGTTTTAGCTGGGAACAAATACTAGGATAATGTCACCCCCGTGCCTTCTCTCCGCTTTTCTCCCGCTTGAATGTGGAACAGCTCTCCCATCTCACCTAAGGTCTCCGCTCTGGAGCAGTGGCGTATTGGTGTCCCCTGCTGGCCAGAAGGCATCACAACAGGTATGTGGACACCCAGTCTCTCCCAGTCCTACGGGTGCCCCTGAATGAACCCCATCTTTGATCTGACCCAACTGTGTCTCTTGCAAGTTGTTCACTGTGACAACAATTTAAAAATGGCATTAGTTTAGAGTTATTTCCTGTTTATTTAGAGGAATTTCAAGTATAGCATCAAACAATGCTTAAAAAAATATTTTCACACTCAAAATTATGGGCAGATACTGTATTCATTTACTATAAAAAACAGTGGTGACCATTTAAAAAAATCTTTCTTTTTATAGCACTTGATGTTTTTAGGTGGAATAAGATACAGAGAGTTTGAATTTTCTTTTCACGAAATAAAGTCTAGGCCTGGTCTCAATAATGACAGCAATATATTATCTGAGTCCATCGACTCCTCAGCAGAAATTTGACCGAGAGTTGCACCTTAAAATCCCTTGGGAACTTTTTGTTGTTGTTAATCCTTACCCGAGGATATTTTTTTCCATTGATTTTTAGAGAGTGTAAAGAAGTGAGGGTCAAAGAGAGAGAAACATCTGTGTGAGAGACACATTGACTGGTTGCCTCCCACATCCACCCCAACTGGGGCAGGCAGTGGAACCTGCAACCCAGGTACATGACCTTGACTAGGAATCCAACCTGTGTCCCTTCAATGCTTGGCCAACGCTCTAACCACTAATCCACACCAGTCAGTGTCCCTTAGGAGCTTTAAACACACTGGCCCACTCCCAGAGACATGGCTTACCTGGCCTGGGGCATCAGAATGTTAAAACTCCAGGTGACAGCCCTAGCTGGTTTGGCTCAGTGGATAGAACATTGGCCTGTGGTCTGAAGGGTAGCAGGTTTGATTCCAGTCAAAGGCACATGCCCAGGTTGCGGGCTCAATCCCCAGTAGGGGGCATGCAGGAGGCAGCAGGTCAAGGATTCGCTCTCATCATTAATGTTTCTCTCTCTTCTTCTCCCTTCCTCTCTGAAATCAATAAAATCCTATATAATAAAAGGCTAATATGCAAATAGACTGAATGGCGGAACAACGGAATAACCGGTCGCTATGACGTGCACTGACCACAAAGGGGCATGTGTGGAACATGGCAGGCGCTGGCTGCGGTGGGATGGTGGAGCCTGTGAGCGGGGGCGCCAGACCAAGGCGGGGTGCCTGTTGCTGCCATCAGGGCAAGCCTCTGGTGGTTACTGAACATTATTTGCTCCCACGCACCACAGTCCCGCCCGGCGCTTGCACCTGCTGTCGGTGCTGGCCCCACTCGCTCTGTGCCATCAGCGGGTGTGAACAGTGGCGGCAGACCCTGATCGCCCATGAGGGCTTCTCCACCTCCCCCTGCTCCTGAGGGGTGATCGGGGCAGCTGCTGCTGCTCACACCCGCTGACAGCACCAGCCCCAATCACTCCATGCCTTCAGTGGGTGCAAGTGGGGCTGGTGCTGTCAGCGCGTGGGAGCGGCTGCTGGCAGACAGGGGACTGGGGCCACAGTGGGAGGGGCCAGGTGGGGGCTACCCACAGCCATGTGATTGATGGTGCAACAATTTATCTTATTTTATTATTATTATTATTATTATTATTATTAGTGCTATGGGTACGCAAACAAAGGGAAATTCTTGCTCTGGCACTAACCTGGAAGACCCAGATATGGGGACGTTCCAAGATCTGCCTTCAGACTGTGTATATAATGGAAACCTCATGCAGTCATAAAACCTTGGGTTTAAATAACTCTATTACTTTGTTGCTTTGACAAATGGCTTAATGTTTTATAGCCTCAGTTTTTCACTCTGTAAAATGGGGTGAATAATAGCTACCTTTAAGAATGGTGTGAGCATCATATAATACAGCATCTTCCATGGTGCCTGGTAAAAAAAAAAACAAAAACAAAAAACAAAAACACACACACACACACACACACAAAAAAAAACACACAAAAAAACAAAAAACAAAACAAAACAAAAAAACCTGCCTTCAACAAGTCACCACCCTCCTCCATCCTGAGCTGAGGGGGCAGTCTGGATGCTTTCATGGGGGATGGTCAGGGCGCAGCTGGGCTTGTGAGGAGAGGTGGGTGGAGCCTCCTAGGAGATGAGAGAATTCAGGAGAAGGTCCGAAGGGGTGCCGGTCCCGCTGGGGAAGAGCTGAGATGGAACTGAGAAGATGAGGAAGAGAGGGGTCTGGTTCCACTTACTGGCAATCCAGCCGTTTTCTACTCAGCTGGTCAGGACTAAGCCAAACTCTATCTCCGTTCGTTAAAACATTCATTCGCTGATGGTCCTTGGATGCTTGGGGGACCCCAGGGGCACCACCCTCCCTGCTCCCTGCCCAGGGTGTGAACCTGAACCTCATCTCCTGCCTCCTGCCCCCACGGACTCCCCCACCTCAGCTTCCTCTCCTGAGGTAGATGGAAACTTCAATTTCTTCCTGCCCCTCCGACAGTACCGGGGTCTGAATGGAGTTGTGGTTTCAGTGGTTTTAGCGTCAGATAAACAGGAGAGGCCTTCATTACATCCTGGTGGTCTGTCTTCCCCTCCCCCCTCCCCCCTGCGCTCCCCTCTAGAACCGTTCACATGAGTGCCCTCCTCCCCCCGCCAGGCCCCCAAATCGGATCTAATCTTTCTATTCTGGGGAGGCTGGCGGGGCCTAAGAGGATTGGAGCATTTGCTAAATGGGACCAGGACAGGGTCAGAGAACCAGCTGTGGGAGACGCGGGGGCCAGGATGGTTACCAGGGGATGGTAGAGAAAGCCAATGATGGAGAAGGGGTGAGCAGGGCTCCTACCCTACAGGGGTGGGGTGGGGGTATCAAAGGAGGGGGCAACACTCACAGGCTCTGCAGGAAACAAGGCAACCATGCACTTTATTACATTTCCAACGATCAAGCCCCAAACAATGTCCAGAAAAGTTGCAGAGTTTTAACAATTTGAGTCAGGTCCCCGGCTCAAAATTTAGAATCAACTGATAACAAAGTAATATGTCAACCAAATCCTATAAACAGGACAGATTTTTTTTAAATACCATCCAAAATGTTAGACAATAAAAAAGCACTAGAAATAAACCTTCTCGATGATTAAAAGAACACTTCACGAAGACTCCGTAAACAACCCAAAGAAGGAATATTCCACTTCGTTTGTAAAGCTCAGTGGTGTATAAAGATGTCAATTACCGCCAGAAACGTTCATGGACTTAATGCAACTCAAATTAAATGGCCTACGAGGCTGGGCTGGGTCCTTTGGGAAGTTCAGGGGCAGCATCACTACCGCAGAACATGCACGGGGAGCAGCAATTCCGCTCCGAGCCCTGAGAACCCACCGTGAGGTCACGTGCACCCTAAATAACACAGCGAGGATGCGGGGGCCGCACAGGGAACACAGCAATGCCACCTCCCCAAGTTGGATACATGGAGGTGCGTTAACGCTGCAGAAGAGTAACCAGTGGGAAGAACCAAGATGGCAGCGCAGGTAAACACCTGTACTTGCTGCCTCCCACAACCACGTCAAAACTGCAACTAAAGCCCTGACCGGTTTGGCTCAGTGGATAGAGCGCCGGCCTGCGGACTGAAGGGTCCCAGGTTCGATTCCGGTCAACGGCATGTACCTTGGTTGCGGGCACATCCCCAGTGGGGAGTGTGCAGGAGGCAGCTGATCGATGTTTCTCTCTCTCATCGATGTCTCTCTTTATCCTTCTCCCTTCCTCTCTGTAAAAAATCAATAAAATATATTTTTTAAAAAAACAACACAAAAAAAGCTACAACTAAAATACAGAACAACTATCATCCAGAACCACAGGAAAGCTGGCTGAGTGGAAGTCCTACAACTAGAGAGGTGAAGAAAGCACACTGAGACTGGTGGGAGGTGCAGAACGGGCTGGTCCGGCACCCGGGTGTGCTGCTTTTTTAATCAGGAGGGAGACGGCCTCTGTGGAGGCCGCCTGGAGGAGCCAGGAGTCCCAGCCCCACACCAGACCCCCAGCCCAGGGTCCCAGAGCTGGGGAAGGAAATCCCTATGGGCTGTAAAAACTACGGACTGTAAAAACCACTGCGGAGCCCTGACCGGTTTGGCTCAGTGGATAGAGCGTCGGCCTGCAGACTGAAGGGTCTCGGGTTCGATTCCGGTCAAGGGCATGTGCCTTGGTTGCGGGCATATCCCCAGTGGCGGGTGTGCAGGAGGCAGCTGATCGATGTTTCTCTCTCATCGATGTTTCTGACTCTCTGCCCCTCTCCCTTCCTCTCTGTAAAAAATCAATAAAATATATATATTTAAAAAAAAATCACTGTGGATTGGGACTGAGTGACACACAGGCTGCTGGAGACCCAGCTGCTCCTCTTGAAAGGCCACCCTTCCTTGCCCGCCCCTGCGGGAGCCACAATCATTGATCAGTTCTTTGATTGAGCAGCTACTGCACCCAATCCCTGTCGTGGGGGCTGGGAGATCTCAGTGGCAAGGCTGCCTTGGTCCCAAGCTCTGGGGGCTCTAACTTAGGGGGACCCTGCATTGTGTCTGCGGGGGGTCCCCATCACAGTAAATGGTCTCTCCTGTAGACCAGTCAGTGCCCAGGGGTCATCCTCTCCCTTCCCGGTCCTGGGAGCCCCACCTCTCCCACCATCCAGCTGCCTCCTCCCAGGTCCCCAGCGCCCACTCCCACTTCTCCAGTCCATCCTCCACATTTCCCGCCAGGCCCTGGAGTTGGAAGACTTCACACATCCTGGCCCTGACCGTGGTTTGGGGTTGGGCTGGTTTCCCTGTGAGGTGAAGGGGAGATGGGGTGCAGGTGGACAGTTAGCCGATTTCCCTTGTGAATGGATGACCTGGGTCTGGTCTATGTGTCACTGGTCACCCAGTCCAGCCCCTTTGAGCTGCACAGGCCCGTGTCTAAACGTCAGGCTGGAGTCCTTGCTTGTCCAGGGTCTGCTGGGGACTCAGGTCTGGAGACGGGACAACTGGCAATGCTCATCCCCAGGGGACTTTTATTAGAATCCACGGGAGAGACAATGACCTGGGTGATCGAATACAAAACCCCCCAAAACTATGAGATCTCCTTGCTGGATTCAGCTCACCGTCTGAACTGCCTCTTCCCGTGTCAGGGTGGGGTCTCCCCTCACCGGACATGATTTCTGCTTCCTGGGAGCACATTCCTGGGACCTCATCTTCTTGTGCCAGGACCCTTGTGGGGTCAGGGGTCAGGGTAAGCCTGACTCACCATCCAGCAAGCTGGAAATGACCTGAAAGGTCAAAATCAAGTAAAACATATAGATATTTTTATTTATGTCTGGCTCTTCTTTTTGAACTGCTACTTAATGATCTGTAGTGGAAAATACCACAATCCATCAACTCTTATCATCTAGCAGGTTTACACACCTTATAAATGCTGGGAAATGGGCCCTTGCCACGTGGCTTAGTTGGTTGGAGCAAGCAGGTCTTTGCAGGCTCATGGGAGAAGGTGTCAGCTACTCTGTGTCACCTCCTCCTGGAATGTTGGCACTAATTGGCCCAGAGGCTCAGAGTGTCCCCAGGGTGGGAGGGTGTGGAGACCTGGGTTTCAGAAGGTCTTTGGATGCACTTGGCCCTGAGGTCAATTACACTGAAGCCACGGTTAGCCTGGAGCAAGTTGCTTTCTTTTTCAACTAAACCCAGTGACTCAGAAAGAAATCTTGGTATTTAGCTTTGTTCTTCCCATTTTTTCCTCACCTCCCATGCCCAATCACCCATAAATCCTGTCATCTCTTCTTTCAGAGAATGGTCCTGTTGGAATCTACAAAATGCAGCTGGGAGAAATTTTAAAAGACCCAAGTCAATGATGAAATATAACATGGTCATGGATGGGAAGACTCAGTGTGTCTTCGCTGGTCAGGGCACAGACAAGAATCAACCAATGGCCCTGGCCGGTTTGGCTCAGTGGGTAGAGCATTGGCCTGTGGACTTAAAGGTCCCGGGTTGGATTCCTGTCAAGGGCACATGCCTGGGTTGTGGGTTCGATCCCCAGTAGGGGGCATGCAGGAGGCAGCTAATCAGTGATTCCCTCTCACTATTGATGTTTCTATCTCTCTCTCCCTTTTCCTTCCTCTCTGAAATCAATAAAAATGTTTTCTTTAAAAGAATCAACCAATGAATGCATAAATAAGTGAAACAACAAATCGATGTTTTTTTTTGTCTCTCTCTCAAATAAAATGTGTTGTTTTTTTTTTTTAATCTTTTAAAAAAAAAAATGCTGGGAAGACAGTGGTGGTCAGGCAAGCCATGTTCCCTGCCCTCAAGAATTTGGGAGTGTAGCAACATGTTTGGCCAATAGAGCTGTAAATGGATGGACAAGGTCACTGATGCTATTTTATGAGAATATACATTACAATACAGGAAAGTTCATGGTGGCACTATTCACAGCAGCCAAAAAGCAGACACAAACCAAAACCGCTGTCAACTGATGAAGGGCTAAACAAAACATCATGTATTCATACGATGGAATATTACTTAACCATAAAGAGGAACTAAGTACTGACCCTCACTGCAGCATGGGCGAACCTTCAAACATTACTCAAAGTGAAAGAAGCCAGGCACAAAAGGTAATATATTGTGGAATTCCATGTATAGGAAATCCCCAGAATAGGCAAATCCACAGAGTCAGAGGTAGATTGGTGGTTGCCAGAAATTGGGGGGCGGGGAAATTGGGAATAACTGGTTATAAGTATGTGTGGAGTTTCTATCTGTGGTGACAAAAATGTTCTCAAATTGATTGTGGTGATAGATACACAACTCTGTGAATAAACTATAAAACATTAAATTGTGTACCTTTTTGTTGTTGTTGTTAATCCTTACCCAAGGATATTTTTTCCATTCATTTTTAGAGTGAATGGAAGGGAGGGAGGGAGGGAGGGAGGGAGGGAAACAGGGAGGGAGGGAGAGAGGGAGGAAGAAAAAGCAACATTGATGGGAGACACGCTCAACCACTGAACCACACTGGCTGGGCTTCCTATAGACTTTTGAATCAGCTTGTCAATTTCTATGAAAATATCCTTCTGAGATTTTGATTGGGATTGCAGTTAATCTAAAGATAAGTTTGAGAAGGATGGCCATCTTAACAATCAATATTAATTCTTCCCATCCATGAACATGGTATATTTCATCATTGACTTGGGTCTTTTAAAATTTCTCCCAGCTGCATTTTGTAGATTCCAACAGGACCATTCTCTGAAAGAAGAGATGACAGGATTTATGAATGGATTGGATGCGGGAGGTGAGAAAAAAAAAACGTAAATGCCAAGATTTCCTTCTGAGTCACTGGGTTTAGATGAAAAAGAAAGCAACTTGCTCCAGGCTAACCACCACCGGTTTGGCCTCAGTATACTTGACCTCAGGGCCAAGTGCATCCAAAGACCTTCTGAAACCCAGGTCTCCACACCCTCCCACCCTGGGGACACTCTGAGCCTCAGGGCCAATTAGTGCCAACATTCCAGGAGGAGGTGACACAGAGTAGCTGACACTTTCTCCCATGAGCCTGCAAAGACCTGTTAGTTCTTCCCTCTCCTGCATGGCCATCTGCCCTTCCCTGCTCCGGTGGGCCAGGTGGGTCTGCTGTCAGAAGGACCCTTCCACCAAGTAGTCTCCTGACTGGCCTCTGTGGGTCAGGCAGCCCCTCCCTCCCTCCCGGTCCTCCCAGGCTCCTCAAGCTAATGAGTCCTGCCCTGATTCCCCAGCCAGGCTGCTGGCCTTAATCTCTCCCAGCAGGAGGTTCGGGGGAGGCAAGAAAGAAGGGGCCCCTGATGGTGAGACACAAGGTCCCAGCCACAAGGCAGGATTACCATGATTTCATGCACGTATGTGTGGGCGAGCATGTGTGTGTGAACGTGCGTGTTTGGGTGTATGGGGAAGTAGAAGAGACTCATGTGGGGACCAGGAGCTCAGGAAGATATTCATATCCAAAGAGAGAGACAGAGAGGGGGACAGAGAGAAGAAAACAGAGGGCCATAGAGACAAGGACAATCAGAAGTGCAGAACGGGAGAGGTGTCTAGATAGGGAGAAAGAAATGAAGAGAGCCTGGCCGATGTGGCTCAGTGGTTGAGTGTCGACCTATGAACCAGGAGGTCACAGTTCGATTCCTGGTCAGGGCTCATGCTTGGGTTGTGGGCTCAATCCCCAGTGTGGGACATGCAGGAGGCAGCTGATCAATTTCTCTCTCTCTCTCTCTCTCTCTCTCTCTCTCTCTCTCTCTCCCCCTTCCCTCCCTCCCTCCTCTCTGAAATCAATAAAAATAAAAAGAAATGAAGAGAAAGTTAGAGAAAGAGAACAAGAATCAGAGGAGGAAGCAGGGAAGAGAGAAAGAAACAGGAAGAGAGACTGGAGCTTAAGAGGTTGGAGAAAAAAGGATCGAGGTACCGAGGGTGGACTGGAGTTACAGGGAGAGGTGGACAGGCATAGAGAGACACAGAGGCGGAGAGAGACAGATGCACAGATGCCAAAACCAAAACACAGACAGACGGAGTCACAGAGAGAAAAATAGAAGGAGAGAAAGAGAATAAGAGAGACCAAGGCAGGAATGTAGGGTAAAACCGATGAAGATAAGGGACCGGCACAGAAATGGAGAATGAGAGAGGGACACACAGGCAAATTGGCAGAGGTATAATCTGAGGCCCAAAGAAAAGAGAAACTGAGGCACAGAGACCCCAAACAAAGACCATTGACTTGGAGGGAAGGAGGGCGGGAGAGAGAGAACAAGCAAGTGTGAGAAGTTGATGTCTGGAGATGAAGACACAGGAACGTCAGAGACGAGAGTGATGGGGGCTGAGGCCAAAAAAGGGAAACAGAGGCAGAACAAGAGCGCAATGGAGCAGAGCAGAGATGAATTCATCGGCAGACAGGCTGCTGGGAGAGAAGGGGTGACCCAGGAGAGGGCCCCAGAAAGCCCTGCTTCCTCATTTTTCAAATGGCCTCTCGGGAATCCCAGCATTTTCCTCCTCTTTCACCAGTAAGTCCTAAGGAAGAACTTGCCCGAGGAGTGGGGGCTCCTGGTCACAGGCAGGAGCTGGGCCCCCCTTTCCCTTCAGCCCTAATTGCCAAGATGTCATGGTGGGGAGAGGAGGGGATTAGGCAGATGGGTGCCCCTCCCCCTCCCAGCCAATGTCACCTCCCGGGGCCCAGTCCCCCACCCAGGCCAGGATTACCCTCCAAGATCCAGGCCACATGGCCAATGACATCACTGCCAGCCGGGGCTTAAAGTCTCCCCATGTGAGGGGACCCGTCTCCTTCAGCCTCTGCCATCTGACAACTGTCCTGGACGTGGGCCCTGTCCCTCCATCCTGAAGGTGAGTGTCTGCGGGAGCAACTGAGGGGATGGGGACAGAAGCCGGCAGAAGTCGGGCTCATTGTATTCCAGACTGTTTCCATGTCTGATGGCAGAATCCCACGTGGAACAGAGGTTCCACCTGACGGAGGGGGACCCTGCTGGGTTGTGACTGCAGCAGGAGAGAATGAGGGTGGATGGGACGGGGGGGGGGGGCATGGCTTGGGGACACTGGAGGAGTCAGGGGCAATGACACCACTGAGCTCTCTCGGTTCCCAGGGCTGGGGCCTCTCGCCCAATTGACGGCACCTAGCGCACCTCCCTGTGGCATTTTCTTTAAAACTCCTCACCGCCTGAAACTTCCTCATCCTTTGTGCGTTTTTCCACTGACCACCTGTCTCCCCACGGAACCTGGGTTCCCTCCCATGCCTGGCATGTGCTGGGGATGCCTAAGTATTTGTTGAATAGATGGATGAGTGACAAGTAGAACTGAGGCCACACAGAGGGCCAAGGTTTCGGGGCTACAGGAGGGAGGGAGGGGAGACTGAGAGAATGAATGCCCAAGGGGCCTTGGGAAGGGGACGATTTGGGGGTCACAGTGCTGGTGAACTGCTTACGTGGGGACCTCACTGCGCCCAGAGGCTCTGGCTTTCCCAGGTTCCGTCTCGGGTGGTGGCCCATGCGCCTCCAGTCCTGGTCCCACGGATGGAGGAGCTCACGGGCCATGGAGATCTGAAGAAGGAGCACCTGGAATGAGGCTGAGCTGGGGGAGCCCTGCCGTGGCTGACGTGGAGCTCTTGAGTCTGGGAGGGAAGCCTGCCCTTTCTCGCTGTGCAGCCTTGGGCCCTTCACGTGCCCTCTCTGGGCCTCAGTCAGATGAGCCACGGCAAGCCCGTGTCACTGGCCTCATCCTGCTTTTAGGGGAATCCCAGGTAGATTTGAGGGTCAAGGGCAGGGCTCTCTGGGTTCTGTTCCTGGCTGTGCCAGACACACCTTGTGTGACCGTGAGAATGGGCAGAACCACACTTAGCCTCAGTTCTCTCACTGGAGAATTGGACGCCCGAGCTCCGTGGGGTGGTGGTGAGTGTCCTAAGAGGCCGTGTAGGTTGGCGATCGGGAGGGCGCAGGCTCAGGGGACAGGCGCTGGCTCTGCGGCCGAGGTGCGAGACGGGACTGGGACTCGCTTCTAAGCCTCATTTTCTCCCTCTTCGACGTGGATGATAGCGATGTTTGCACTGGATTATTGTTCCCAAGATCTTGTTCTGAGGCCCTGGCTGCAGTGTCCGAGCAGTTGGGCACCCCAACTGGAGGTTGCCCGGTTGTGGCTGCCGGACCTTGGGGTGGGGGCCCTTCCTCCCCAACCTCAGCCTCAGTTTCCCTGACTGTAGAATGGGATAATCTCCCTCCCCACCTGTCAGAGCACCCACCCAGGTAGGAGCCTGGACCCAGTGGCTGCTGAACCCCAGGAGCCCCCAGCACCTGCAGGTGGGTCCCCAGGGCAGGGACAACGGTCTACCTCTTCCTACTCTTTGGGATCCTGAAACATCGTGGCCTTGAAGTTCACCCGGCAGGCTGGTCACAGGGCTGCTGCCTGGCTCGTGTAAGTTCTAACAAAAGGCAAACGTTGTTGTCTGAGCTCCGTCAGGCCAGACACAGCCTCCGGCCGAGTGGCAGCCGAGGGAAGCAGCCCTGACATCCTGAGAGCTTCGGCTGCCTCATTGCCAAACCCAGAGTCTTCAATGCGTGTCCACTACTATTCTTGGTGTTATTATTTTTTTGAATATTTTATGTATTGACTAGAGAGAGAAGAAGGGAGAGAGAAAGAGAGAGGAACATGGATTTTGTTATATATATATATAGATTGATTTCAAAGAAGAAGGAAGAGAGAGAGAGAGATAGAAACATCAATGTTGAGAGAGAATCATTGAATGGCTGGCTGCCTCCTGAACGCCCCCCACATTGGAGATTGAGCCCGAAACCCAGGCATGTGCCCTTGATTGGAATTGAACCCTGACCTCTTGGTTCATAGGTCCATGCTCAGCCACTGAACCTCGCCGGCCGGGTAGTTCCACTTAGTTATGCATTCATTGGCTGACTCTTGTATGTGCCCTGACCGGGATTCGAAGCCACAACTTGGCGTATCAGGGCGGCACTCTAACAACAGAACTACCGTGCCAGGGCTTGTTGTTATTATTCTTTGCTCAAATCTTGTCCGCTCTCTGAGGAGTGGGCAAGCCCAAGTCCTGGAGGTCATTATCATTATCAGCTGCTTGATGGGGAGCGAGGCTCACATTCCCTACCCACAGGATGGAATCCCAGGTTTTCCGGAAGGCCAGCCGCTGGCACGATAGCCCGGCAAGGATTCCAGGGTGAAGACGCTGGAAGTAGATGCTCTTGTTCTGGGCCCAGCAAATTGTCTGGAACCGGACACGTTCATGATTCTCCGTGTTTCCACTCTCTCTGGAGGTTCATCATTGCTCCCTGGAGAAGAGAGAGAGGACACAGGGAAGCCGGAGGTGGGGGGTGGTGGGGGGGGGGGGAGGGAGGGGACTGGAAGAACAGGGCCATCAGGAATTCTCCAGGAATCCCAGGGCCCCACACACAGCCTGGGCGAGTCCCGGCACCTGAGCCTGAAGATGTTCTCATCTGTAAAATGGGGACATCCTAGTAAAACAGGTTCTACCTCCATGGGTTGTGCTGAGGCGTCGGTGATATCTCCACAGAGAAGGCTTGGGTGTGAGTGATCTGTGGCTGTGTAACAAGTTACTCCCAAACCTTGAAGCTTAAGACGGTAAAGGTTTATGATGGACAGTTTCTGAGGGACAGGAGTCCAGGAGCAGTGGGACTGCCTGGTTCTGGCTCAGGTGACTCAGGCCGCAGTGTTCAGAGTCCCACCAGGGCTGCGTGTCTGAGGGCTTGACTGCGGGCTCGTTCCCATGGCTGTTGGCAGGAGGCCTCGGTTCCCGGCTGCACAGATCTCCCTACAGGTGGCTTGAGCACCCTCCAGGGAAGGAGACAGTTGTGAAGTCTCGCTGTCATTTCTGACAGCCTGTTAGTTGCACACATCAGCCCTGCTCAGTGGGAAGGACGGTTCAAGAGTGTGAAGACCAGGGTAAAGATGATTGGGTGCCACTAGGACACCAATAGAGCCTTATGATTTAACTAGAGGCCCGGTGCACAAAAGTTCATGCACTCAGGGGGGTCCCTCAGCCCAGCCTGCACCCTCTCGCAGTCCGGGACCCCTCGGGGGATGTCCACCTGCTGGTTTAGGCCCACTCCCCGGGGGATCTTTAGTCGGACATCCTTAGCGCTGCTGTGCAGGTGGGAGAGGCTCCTGCCACGGCTGCTGCACTTTCAGCCATCAGCCTGGCTTGTGGCTGAGCAGAGCTCCCCCTGTGGGAGTGCACTGACCACCAGGGGGCAGCTTTTGCATTGAGCGTCTGCCCCCTGGTGGTCAGTGCATGTCATTCATAGCGACCAGTTGTTCCTGGTCATTCTGCTGTTAGGGTCAATTTGCATATTACCCTTTTATTATATAGGATGTTACTGTTTCTGCTGTTACTATTACTAGCACTCAGGCCCCCCCTCCCCAGGACCTTCCTATCAGGTTCTACGTAACCTTAGTCCACGTTCCCCCTTGATTGCTCCTTCTAGTCATGCTGGACACCTTGTTTCTCCTCCAACAAGAAAGAACCGATCCCAGCCTCCAGGCCTTTGTGCCTGCTGTTCCCTCTGCCTGGAACAGCGTGGGTCCTGAGATCTGGCCATGGCTGGCACGGAGTCCTTCCCTTGGCAGCACCAAGGTCACCCCCTTACAGAGAGGTCTTCCCTGATCTGAATTAGATGCCTCGCCCTCACCCAGAGCTGCCATTATGATATCACCCCTGTTTAGTTTTCCTCAGAGTTCTTGAAACTCTCTGAAAGCATTTTGATTTTCTGAGGGGAAAAAAAATCAAATCTACTTCCTTGTTCACTGCCCATTTATCTGACTGGAACCTGGAAGTTCACTCCCATGAGAACAGAGAGGCTGTGTGTCTTGTTTCTTGTTGCACCCCTCATTCTCAGAGCCGGGTGAATGCACTTGCTTTTCCAATATTTATTGGGGTGCTCGCTTCGGCAGCACATATACTAAAATTGGAACGATACGGAGATTAGCATGGCCCCTGCGCAAGGATGATGTGCAAATTCGTGAAACGTTCCATATTTAAAATGTATATATTTATTGGGGGTGCTGGGAACACAGCAGGGATGGAAATATATCTCGTTCCTGCACTCGAGTAGTTGACAGAGTTGGGGGAGACAGATGGGTAAACAAACGTCTGTGTGTTCTACTTAATAAGTGCAAAGTCCTGAGGAGCAGGAGAAAAATGAGCCTGTGTGTGTGTGTGTGTGTGTGTGTGGGTGTGTGTGAGAGAGAGAGAGAGAGAGAGAGGGAAACATCCAGCTGAAGGTTTGGGGTGGCCCCTTCCTAAGAGGTTATGCTTGAGCTGAAACGAGAGGAGGAGGGGTTCGCTACTGGGGGGACTTTGAACTGGGGACAGGCATTCCTGGCTCAGGGAACAGCATGTGCCGTCCCTGGGAAGCTGCGAGGTAACCTTAACAAGGGCAATAAAGGCCTGTGGAAAGGTTCTCATGGTTTTTTTCTTTATTTGCTTTTGTTTTGGTTTTGGTTTTTTTTAAGTTTATGGTTGCTTTTGTTTTTGAAAAGGTTACATGTATATATTGGTTAAAAAGTAATCCAGCCCTGGCTGGTGGCTCAGTGGGTTGGAGCATCGTCCTGTACACAGAAAGGTTGCAGGTTTGATTCCTGGTCAGAGCACACACCTAAGTTCCTGGTCAGGAGGCAACCAATGGATGTTTCTCTTTCACATTTCTCTCTCTCTCCTCTCTCTCTCTCTCTCTCTCTCTCTCTCTCTCTCTCTCTCTCTCTCTCTCTCTTCCTCTTTGTCTCAAATCAATAAACATATGTTTGGCTAAGGATAAAAAAAATCACAAATGATATGCTGTATACCTGAAACTAATATATTGAATGTCAACTGTAGTTCAATTTTTTTCCAAAAAAAAGAATCTTTTTTCAAGTTTTTAAAAATATAATAAAACTAGAGGTCTGGTGCATGAATTCATGCACCAGTGGGGTCCCTCAGCCTGGCCTGTGGGATCGGGCCAAAACCGGCTCTCCGACATCCCCTGAGGGGTTCCAGATTGTGAGAGGGCACAGTCCAGGCTGAGGGACCCCACAATTGGGGCTGAGGAGGGACTGCGGGAGGGCTCCAGGGTGGTCTGGCCCATCTTGTTCAGTCCCGATCAGCCGTACCCCAGGAGCAAGCTAACCTACTGGTCAGAGCATCTGCCCCCTGGTGGTCAGTGCACGTCATAGTGAGCGGTTGAGCAGCCTTAGCATATCATTAACATATTATGCTTTGATTGGTTGAACGGATGACTGGATACTTAACATATTAGGCTTTTATTATATAGGATAATAAAATCGCAAATGGTAGCATGCTATACATACTGCTCAGAACCATATTTTTGAGTATATATATTGTATATGTATATCTTATGTAACTTATGTTATATTTATTATGGTAGTATATGGTCTCTAAAATACACACACACTCATCCCTATTTTCAAATTGTAATTTAAAAATATTTCAAAATCTTTCAGACACATATGTAATACACACAGGTGAAAGGTTTATTTAAGTCATTAGGGACCAGCTACTTCTGAGGTGAATTCAAGGAACAGAGGTAAACATAGTTATGCATCCACCTAACCAATCGATACATACAATTGCACATACATACATTCATGCAAACACATACATACTCATCCCTACGTCCATCTATCTCACCTCATACACACACAGATATATTCATCCACCAATACATGCCTAAGAC
Source organism: Myotis myotis (assembly GCF_014108235.1). Lineage (NCBI taxonomy): Eukaryota > Metazoa > Chordata > Mammalia > Chiroptera > Vespertilionidae > Myotis > Myotis myotis. Next base: position 353,816 of record NW_023416364.1, read on the forward strand.
GTGGGCGTGGAAGAGCAACACCCGGTGCTTTAGTGTGGCCTTCCCGCAGGGTGACACGCAGCTGGTTTGGGAACCTTTGGGTTTGATTCTGGGCGCCCCACATCTCCAGAAACCTGCGTCCCACGCGACCGGGACAGCTGGTCACCTGCTCTCCCTGGTTTGCGTGAGGCTGGACATCTTTTCCGGGGTCCTAGAAGGAAAGGTTTTGGTGAGGGAAAGGGCAGGGTCAGACTTTTTAAAGGACAGAGTAGGAAGAAGAACTTTTATTTATGGTGTGTGTTCACAGCTTCAGCTCTGCCCTACACACAGTCTTGGTGACACTTTTTTTTTTTTTTAATTTAAATTGGTTTTACCAGTATTTTTTGTTGCTAGTCCTCACCTGAGGATATTTTTTCCATTGACTTTTGAAAGAGAGAGAAACATTGATGTGAGAGAGAGAGAGACACATAGATTGGTTGCCTCCCACACACGCCCCAACCAGGGCTGGGGACCAACCAACAACCCTTGGGTGCACAGGACCAACGCTCTAACCACTTTGCACACCATCCAGGACACCAGAATGTTTTAAAATTTATTTTAGAGAGAGGAAAGGAGAGAGAGAGAGAGAGAAACATGGATTGGTTGCCTCCTGCACGTTCCCCGAAACCTGGGTATGTGCCCTGATCAGAAATGGAACCCCCCCACCTATTGGTGTACAAGATGATGCTGCAACCAACTGAGCCACACCGGCCAGGGCTCAGTGAAACTTTGGGACCCTTAGCAGCAGGTCATTTTTATAGAGGGGAAACTGAGGCACAGAGGCAAAGAGACTGAGGCAGGATTTGAAGCCAAGCCTTCCTGTCATCACAAGGTAGCAGGGGAGAGTTGGAGTCCCACCCACCCCTTCTCTTGCAGGCCCACTCACCTGGTCCCCGGTGTCCGCGAAGATCATGATGGCGTATATGAACCCGGGGCCCCACTATTCCGTCAGCGCCTTGGCCCTGAGCGGCCCCAGCGTGGATCTGATGCACCAGGCTGTGTCCTATCCGAGTGAGTATAGCCCTTCTCCCCGACACCCGGGCTGGCCTCCTCTTTTGGGGCCTCTGGGGTCCCTTGCCCTCAGGAAGACGATGGGCACCCACAGGGGTGACGTCAGGCCCTACTCCATGCGGCTTGGAGGGAAGCGTATGGACATTCCTAGAATGTAGGACGGTGGTTCCTTCTGGGATGGTGTTGGGGTCAAGCCCCAGAAGGTCCAGGGGTTCCCAAAGGTGTAGACGGAGGCAGCGAAGAAGGAATGACACAGAGACAGCGTTCAGTTGATCAGTAGCCTAGCCAGGATCTCCAGCCAAATTCTGTGTAGGCTCTCTTGCCATGTTCTCTCGCTAGATTCTCCAGCCAGGTTCTATCTGCTATTGTCTTGTTACATCTGTATTTATACCAGTTGATTTTAATCCTATCAATCTCTATTCCAAAGGTTAGGGTGTTTCTTATCTCCATTCCAGGGAGTAAAGATTATGTAGCTTAAGCATGATTGTTCGTAGTTAAAGTGATTAACTACCCACCTGGCACTTAGTTAAGGGGTTTTATTCCCTCCCTAACTCCAGGGAAAAATCCCTACCTGAGGAAACAACCTTTCTTGGAGAGGTGACCTTGGTTAAAACACATAGCGCCAAGAAGGGGAGCAAACATATTAAGAACAGTATGCCATATACGCCAGGTCCCTTGAAACATATGCTGTGCAGATGTTTCTTCCCTGCAGCGACTGTGTCAAGCAGCAAGGATGGACCGGCTTCCGGCAGGGTGGGGGAGCGGGGAGCGATCTGGACCGGAGACCCAGGGTGATTCCAATCTGTTAGGGAAGTGAGCTCTCCATTTGGGGGCATTATTTGTTAGCTGGGCTTTTTTCCCCCATTAAATTGAACATTACAGACCGTGATGGGGGAGAAATGGTTGGATATCCACAACGTTATGTCTTAGTGCCTAAGGAATTTTGGAACGGAACAAAAAAATAAATCCATACACCTCCCTGCAAGGCTAAAGACAGTTCTCCTCAGGGTGAGGCATGAGCCCCAATATGACAGGCAAAAGGGGGTCAGAGGGAGGCAGAGGGAGGTCTAGATGGTCAGATGAACACCCAGGAAGGGCTTCTTGGGGTCCCACGCACCCTCAGGGCCTCACACCAGCTGAGGAAGAGAATGGGAGGCCCAGTCACCTGAGAGCTCCATTGCTCCCCCTTCCCAAGGCGCCCCAAGAAAGCAGCGGCGGGAGCGGACCACCTTCACCCGGAGCCAGCTGGAGGAGCTGGAGGCCCTGTTTGCCAAGACCCAGTACCCAGATGTGTACGCCCGCGAGGAGGTGGCCCTGAAAATCAATCTGCCGGAGTCCAGGGTTCAGGTGGGATTTCTGTTCCCTGGGCCCCTCCCAGCCCTTCCTGGGGCCCAGAGTGCGGGGAGGAAGGAGAGGTCCCAGAGTGACCGCCACCATCAGTCGTAAAGGGGCCTAAAGTCCTCACCCCCTCACTGGCCTTGTCTCTCCCACTCCTACCCCTCCCACTCCACTCCAGCCACTGGCCCCCGTTCCTCCTCTAACACGCCTGCAAGCACACTCTTGCCTCAGGACCTTTGCACTCTCTGTTCCCTCTCCCTGGAATGGCTACTCCCCATCACCTGTTCAAGATCTTTACCAGCCAATTAAGTCACTGTGTCAGTCAGTGAGACCTATACCAACGGTCAGATTTACAGTTGCAATTTTCCCCTCCCGCCAACTCTACTGCTCCCCCTTATGCTGCTCAATTGGTTCTTCGATAGTATTTATCACCTTCTAAAATACTCTGCGATTTACTGGCATACAGTTTATAACCTGTCTCTCTCAGCTAGAATGTCAGCTTCACTGATATAGAAGACGGTTAGTACATGTTTATTAACTGATTGAACGGATGAATATATATGTGTGTGTTTGGATGATTGTATGCATGTGCACGTGATTGGATGGATGTGTGTGTATGTGTGCACAGTTATATGTATATCTGTGTGACTGTATGTATGCATTGGATGGATGAATGTATTTATGTGCATATGAATGACTGGATGGGTGGACAGATGTGTGTTTGTATGAACGTATATATGTACAATTGTATGTATGAATGGTTGGATGGTTGGGTGGTTGGATGGATGGATGGATAGAGTGGCCCATATCTGACTGCAAAGTGAAGAGGTATGACTCTGGCGTGTCTCACCAATAAGCAGCATCATTTCTGAGCACCATGAGGGCCTCCTCCCAACTCACCTCCCCCCCCAACCGCACTCTCTTCTTACCCCCCAGGTTTGGTTCAAGAACCGCAGGGCTAAGTGCAGACAGCAGCGGCAGCAGCAGAAACAGCAGCAGCAGCCCCCAGGGGCGCAAGCCAAGGCTCGTCCTGCCAAGAGGAAGGCGGGCACATCCCCAAGGCCCTCCACTGATGTCTGTCCAGACCCCCTGGGCATCTCAGATTCCTACAGCCCCCCTCTGCCTGGCCCCTCAGGCTCCCCCACCGCGGGAGTGGCCACTGTGTCCATTTGGAGTCCAGCCTCAGAGTCCCCTTTGCCGGAGGCCCAGAGGGCTGGGCTAGTGGCCTCAGGGCCTTCTCTGACCTCAGCACCCTATGCCATGACCTACGCCCCAGCCTCTGCTTTCTGCTCTTCCCCCTCAGCCTATGGGTCTCCCAGCTCCTTCTTCAGTGGCCTGGATCCCTATCTTTCTCCCATGGTGCCCCAGTTGGGGGGCCCGGCTCTTAGCCCCCTTTCTGGCCCCTCCATGGCACCCTCCCTGGCCCAGTCACCCACCTCCCTGTCAGGCCAGAGCTATGGCGCCTACAGCCCTATGGACAGCTTGGAATTCAAGGACCCTACAGGCACCTGGAAATTTGCCTACAACCCCATGGATCCTCTGGACTACAAAGATCAGAGTGCCTGGAAGTTTCAGATCTTATAGAAGCGACGTCTCCACCTCTTGTTTAAGTCTCCTCCCTGAAGCTTAGGTACTTGGACGGCAGCTCTGAGAAAGCAGCAGGAGCCAGCCATCCTGCCAAAGGCTGTGGCCACTTTGACTTCTTGAGCAGCTTAACACAACACAGTCCACCCCTTTCCTCCCTGGGAGAGGGGCTCCTTCAGCAGGGCTCAGTAATTCTCTCAACCCAGCACCATCTCACTCCGATTCTAACTGGCATTTTCAAACATGAGCCCCAGACTCCAGAAACTGGCACTGAGAACTTGCCCCGAGATGAAACGAAACCAAACTCACAGTTGATTTGGGGGTAAGGTTTAGGTTGGAATCGAGATGCCCTTGAACAAACCAGTAGGGAGGTTCGATTTCCTAACTTTCCATTTTAAACTCTTCTTTAGCACATGGCTGGCGATCCTTCTAGAACTTCCAAAGATAGACTTTAAGAGGCCCCGTCATGGAAGCTTAGGCCATGTCTTTGGCGATGATAACCAACTTTACAAATGACAGTTACGTGGTAGGTACAGGGGCCTGTTTGCTATGTATCTAGTATCTATTTCCTAGTTTCTTCTTAAAGACACTTCATCGTTCGGTCATTCATTCATTCGGACGTTGGGAATGGACACATTTGGTAGGAGAATGGGAGGCAAGCTGCCGGCTCCATGTCTACTAGTATATTTTTTCCTTTTGGTTTAGGGTTGTCTAAAGGAGACGTTCACCCAAACATGGGAAGAACTGGGATAGTTTCAAGGGGTGGACCAGCCCTAGTTGTGGGTATTTCATAGAGAAAAAGAGGTGGACGGGCTTCCCGACCTATAAACACACAAAAGTAGGGGTGGGGTGAGAACCGGATTTGGAGGAAGGCCCACTTTTAAAATAGACAATTCCTCTTGAAGACTGTTCGCTTGCAGTTTCGATTGTGGGACTGGACAACAGTGCTTGGCCTGAGGATGTTTCCCTGGGGCAACGCCATATTTCTTTCAACATAATTTGACCCACAGCAAAGAGAAGAGCACTGTGAGAATTTTAGGGAAGCGTCGGGCATTTTGACACTCTTGGAAGTTTGGTGCTCTGGCCTCTTCCTCCTCATCTGACTCCTTTCATTTCTAGCTCAGGGGAGGCAGGAGCCAGGAGCCTTTCACTCGTGGGTTTCGCCAGGTACGTGGTGAAAGAGAGTGGGGTGGGAGGCCGTGGTACGCTGGGAGATGGCTGACAACGTGCTCTCCAGGGAGAGGAAGAGCCCTGATTGGTAGCGTTTGCCAATTTCTGTGGTGTAAACCCTCCCACTATGGCTGAGTTCAAGGCACGAATCTGAAGTCACTGAACTCAGAGCTGGGAAGAGATGTGTGTAATCTGTGCTCATGACCCGGTAGGAACTGGCTCCAGGCCCCCAGAGCAGGAAGAGGGACCAGGAGGCAGCCACGGTGTGAAGAGAGGCTGAGAGGCATCAGATGGTTTTTCTGGGTTCAGGCCAAGAGAGGTCCCTAAGCCTGAACCCCTGAGGGGCACAGTGTGATCACTAGAGCCCACAGAAATGTTTTACTCAACACAACACTTGGTCACCTCTGTGGGCCTGAGACCTGCTGGGCTCTGGGACATTAATCCCGGGAGAGGCTCAGGATCTAGACTGGGACACCGATAATCAGGATGGCACATGCTGGGGTGCAGGATGGGGGATCCAGACAAAATTCACAGGGGAGGGACTGGCAGAGGCGACACTGTGCTCTGGATCGGTGCCCAAGTGGAGACCAGAATGCAGTGTTAGCTATTCATTTCGTAGACACTCCCACGCTCTGTGCGGGAGGCTGGGATCTCGGGTGTAAACAGGACTGAGCTCCTCATCCACGGGGAAGGTGTGTCTGTGCAAACAATTCAAAGGCAGCCTGATAAGAGGGTCTGGGGAGGGCTTGGTGGATGGACATGGTGTTCTGAAGGAGGCTGGAGAGCAACAGGGGCTGGGGACACATGCATCCCTATCTGGGGGTCTTTCAGGACTTCTCCAGGACTTGGAAAGAGTCAGATAGATTTGTTCAGGAGGTTCCTGGGCTAGCCTTTGGTTCTCCAGTTGTCGATGTTAAAGGGTCTACTTTCCAAAACTGGGAAGAGTGACAAGGGAATTGGGGACGGAGGGAAGGGACCCCAGGCCCTCTGTCCTCCCCTTTTCCACGCCCCAGAACTCTAGATCTCCCTTCCCTGGCCCCTTTCGGAGTGAAAATGATTAAAATCTTGAATCTCACTTAAAGTCTGGGTGATTTTTTTAAATTTCTATGGAAGGGCAGGCCGAAAAGGTAGAAACAGGGGTCGCTCTGCCCATGCCCTCACCCCCCACCTTCTGTCTCTGCGGGCATGGGCCCGTCCATGGGCTTCCTCCCTCCCTCCCTTCCTCTCTTTCTAAAAATCAATGGGGGGTAGGGGGCGCAAAAATGAAGCTCTGACAACATGGATGGGCCTTGAAAACATCGTGCTAAATGTTTATCTTTCCTCCCTTTTTATTGAATTTATTGGGGTGACACTGATTAACAAAATTATACAGGTTTCAGGTGTGCGATTCTGCAACACTTCAACTGTAGACTGAATTGTGTGTTCACCACCCCAAGTCAAGTCTAAATGTTTATCTTAACCCAGTGGTTGACAAACTCATTAGTCAACAGAGCCAAATATCAACAGTACAATGATTGAAATTTCTTTTGAGAGCCAGATTTTTTAAACTTAAACTATATAGGTAGGTACATTGTTATTAACTTAATTAGGGTACTCCTAAGCTGGCCTTTGCTAAAAACGTCCTCAATCTGAGGGGTCAACCTCAGAGAATGTACCCCCACTTCTTCTAGCGCCACTTCTTCAAAATAGACTTGCCCAGGCTGAAAACTGACTTCTGTGCGTGGGCCACGAAGTTTCAATTGCACTGTACGTGCGCGCCCGCACGTGGTATTTTGTGGAAGAGCCACACTCAAGGGGCCAAGGAGCTGCATGTGGCTTGCGAGCCGTGGTTTGCCGATCACTGTCTTAACCTGATCATTTTTTTTTTTTAACTGAACTTGTACTTGAACTATTCATGGCAGCTTCATGCATAATGGCCTCAAACAGGAGACCACCCAAATGTCCGTCCACAGGCAAGTGGATAAACAAACCGAGGTGCATGCAGGCAATGGAATATTTCTCACCAATAAAAACCAATGAACCGGCCAACAGAACAACATGGTGAATAGCACAATAGTGAGGGAAAGACTTCAGGCTCAAAGCGGTCCATGCCATGTGATTCTATGTACATGAAATTCTAGAAAAGGGGAGCTGCAGTGGCAGGGAACAAACAGTGGTTGCTGGGAGCTGGGGATCAGCAGGCAGGAGTCACCACACAGGAATCTTCGGGGGCTAGAAATGTCCTATATCAGTGGTTCTCAACTTTCTGGCCCTTTAAATACAGTTCCTCATGTTGTGATCCAACCATAAAATTATTTTCGTTGCTACTTCATGACTGTAATGTTGCTACTGTTATGAATCATAATGTAAATGTCTGATATGCAGGATGGTCTTAGGCGACCCCTGTGAAAGGGTCATTCGACTGACAAAGGGGTCGCGACCCACAGGTTGAGAACCGCTGTCCTATATCTTGATTATGGGGGTGCTTCCATGACTGTCTGCAATTGCCCAAACCCTCCAAGCTTTATGCTTCAAATGGGTGGATTTTGTTTTTATTTTATTTGTAATATTTATTTTATAGATTTCAGAGAGGAAGGGAGAGGGAGAGAGATAGAAACATCAATGATGAGAGAGAAACATTGATAGACTGCCTCCTGCACATCCCCCACTGGGGATCGAGCCTGCAACCCGGGCATGTGCCCTGACTGGGAATCAAACCGTGACCTCCTGGTTTCATAGGTCAATGCTCAACCACTGAGCCACACTGGCTGGGCAAATGGGTGGATTGTATAGTATATATAGTACACCTCAGTAAATCGATGGAAAAGAAAAGAAAGAAAGCCCTAGCTGGTTTGGCTCAGTAGATAGAGCGTCAGCCTGCGGACTAAAGGGTCCCAGGTTCGATTCCAGTCAAAGGCACACGCCCAAGTTTTGGGCTCCAGTGGGGGTGTGTGCAGGAGGCAGCCGATTAATGATTCTCTCTCATCATTGATGTTTCTATCTCTCCCTCCCTTTCCTTCCTCTCTGAAACCAATGAAAATATATTTAAAAACAAAAAGGAAAAAAGAAAAATGTACTGAGCTGTTTTCCAGACACAGGTAAAAGCCAATCCTAACTCCTAATTCTCAGCACAACCCACCAGACATGCTGTTATATTCAGATGTATGTTCTTTTTTTTTTTTTTTTTTATATTTTATTGATTTTTACAGAGAGGAAGGGAGAGAGATAGAGAGCTAGAAACATCGATGAGAGAGAAACATCGATCAGCTGCCTCCTGCACATCTCCCACTGGGGATGTGCCCGCAACCCAGGTACATGCCCTTGACCGGAATCGAACCCGGGACCTTTCAGTCCGCAGGCCGACGCTCTATCCACTGAGCCAAACCGGTTCCGGCCAGATGTATGTTCTTATTATTCCCATTTCCCAGATGAGAAACTGAGGCAGAGGCAAGTCAGGTAGGTAACCTGCCCAAGCCCACAACTAGGAAGAGGTAGAACTGGGATTTCTGTGTATCTTGTTGGGATGCAGCCCTTCCTGGCAATTCTCTCCCCACCCCCCGGCCCCCCAATTTTTGGTCCTGCCTTTCACTCCTGCTTCTCCCCTCCCGGGTTCTTCCTTCCTGGGCTCACTACAGGCCTGAGTATTTCTCTGCTGTCTTTTCCTCTCTCCATCTCTCCCCTCACCCCTCTTCTTCCTCCTCCCTCGTGTCCCTCCCTGATCTCTGAGACTGTCCCTGGCTGTTCCCTCTCCCTGAACAGCACTAATTCAGCAAACGCTCTAATCCTCTTAGGAGAGGGCCCAGCCTCAGCGTACCACAGGGAATTAGCGGGGATTGGGTTCAGGCTCCAGACCCACGGGGGAGGGGCTTCGCAGAGACATCCGAGTTTTCACCATCAGATACTTTCCCACCCACTCCCACCCCCTCCAGGTGAAATCACGCCTGGGACACACAGGAAGAAAAAAAATCAAGCCCTTGACACGTGCCAGGCACTGTTAGTGAGTACTTGTCATTTCTCTCTGCCTCTTCAGACACCTCATGAGGGAGGGGCCATCTCCCTGTCCCCTATTTTATGGGTCCGGAGGTGTTCAGTGACTTTCCCAAGACAAACCAGAATCCAGTCCCAGCTTTCTGGGTGTCTCAGGCCCAGAGGTGGGAATGGAATGACCTTGTGGCCACCATCCTTGAGGGCAACTCCTGTTTGGTGACTTCAAAGATGCAGCTCTCAGTACACTCACAATATGGAGTTGATGAGAGGGAAACCCAGATGGGGGACAGGAGGGGAAAATGCCTTCCAAGGAGGAACAGTAGAAGGCAGAGGAAGAAAGGGCAAGCAGATGTCAGGAGTTGTTTGTTGTGAGGTTGTGTATTTAATTCATTGGCCAGCTATACAATTGTTCATCTTGTATTATTTTTTTTAAATTTTATTGATTTTGTACAGAGAGAAAAGGAGAAGAATAGAGAGTTGGAAAGATTGATCAGCTGCCTCCTGCATACTCCCTACTGGGGATGTGCCAGCAACCAAGTTACATGCCCTTGACTGGAATCGAACCTGGGACCCTTCAGTCTGCAGGCCGATGCTCTATCCACTGAGCCAAACTCGTCAGGGCAATCTTGTATTATTTTTGAAAATATTTTTAGAGGGAGAGAGAGAGAGAGAGAGAGAGAGAGAGAGAGAGAGAGAGAGAGAGAGAACCCTGAGGAAGAGAAATATCAATCGCCTACCACCTGGGATCAAACCCCCAACCTGGGCATGCGCCCTGAGCAGGAATCAAACCCCACAACGCTACAACCAGCCGAAGGAAGTTGTATCTCTCACGGAACTTGTGTCTCTTCTCTAACTTGTCGAGTTTATTGGCCTACGTTTGTTCATAATATTCCAACTTCCATTTCATTTATCTATAGCATTAAATGATATCACAGATGTCAGATAAGAAGAAAGACTAAAATCAACCATTTTAAACATCATCTCAAGAAATTAGGAGAGAGGGAAGAAAAAATAAAGATGAGAACAGAAATTGAGAAAATTAAAAAAAATGTACAGTAGAAAAAACCAAGACATGTCTTGTTAAAAACTAAATAAAATCAATAGCTCCCCCCAAACCAACATTAAGAATGAAAAAGAGAATAAAGATATAATAAAAAAGATTGAAGTTTTTAAAAAAAAGAATGAAAAAGAGGACATTACTAAAGATCCTACATTAGAGACATTAAGGATGGTAAGAGAATGCTATGGACAATTATATGCCAAGAAATTTGAAAATTTAGATGACAAATTTCTAGCAAAATATAACTAACCAAAATACAATTACCCAAGCAAACACACACACAAAACAGGAAATCTATCAGCGAAGGGTAATCCATAATTAAAAATTTTCACACAAAGAACACTCCATGGCCATTTGGCTTCCTCAAAGACTTTCACATAACAATTAAAAAAGAAATTACAGCCCTAGCCAGTTTGGCTCAGTGGATAGAGTGTCGGCCTGCACACTGAAGGGTCCCGGGTTCGATTCTGGTCAAGGGCACATGCCTGGGTTGCGGGCTCGATCCCCAGTAGGGGACGTGCAGGAGGCAGCCGATCAATGATTCTCTTTCATCGTTGATGTTTCCATCTCTCTCTCCCTCCCCTTCTCTCTGAAATCAAATAAAAAATATATTTTAAAAAAAGAAGAAGGCTGCCAAAGCCGGTTTGGCTCAGCGGATAGAGCGTCGGCCTGCGGACTGAAGGGTCCCAGGTTCGATTCTGGTCAGGGGCATGTACCTGGGTTTCGGGCACTTCCCCAGTGGGGGATGTGCAGGAGGCAGCTGATCAATGTTTCTCTCTCATCGATGTTTCTAACTCTCTATCTCTCTCCCTTCCTCTCTGTAAAAAATCAATAAAATATATTTTAAAAAAAAAAGAAGAAGGAAATTAACTTTGATGTAAAACACCTGGCAACAACATTAAAATAAAGGAAAATTAGTGCTGGCCCGAGTGGTTTCGTTAGTTGGGCATCGTCCAGTGCTTTGAAAGGTTGCCACTTCCATTCCTGGTCAGGGTACATACAAGAAGCAACCAAAGGAAAATGGTTCCTTTTCCCGCCTCTCACAAGTGTTCCACGCTGAGCCTCCTGCATCTCACCGGTTCCAGTTCTGATGGCCCTACCCCGGCACTGGTTCCCATGGAGTTTTCAACTGTGGGTTTCTCTCTGGTGGCATATTTCATGCAGGAACGAGAAGAGGCCTTTGGGGAAGTGGGCACTGATGGACTGGGCTCATCGGAAACCACTTGTGGCTGCAGATGTTGCTGTGAGACACTGTGATGTCAGCCCTGGCATTCTGGAGGTGCTCCAGTTCTGTCATTACGTGTGCTTACCTACTTTCCTCCCTGAAGTTTCAACGGAGTTCGTTTTCTTTGCTATCCTGGAAAGAAAAAGAAAAAAGCTAATAAAGCCATGTCCAGTTAAAGAAACACAACAATAATGTAATGCATATTTAATGAAATTTTAAGTAAATAATAAAGTGACTATACAAAAAAAAGAAGAAGCAACCAATGAATAAATGCATAAACAAGTGAAACAACAACTTGATATGCCTCTCTTGCTCCCTTTCTCTCTCTAAAGTCAATAAATAAAAATAAAAAAGAAATGAGGGTCCTGGACAGTGTGACTCAGTTCATCGAAGAGTCTGCCTGTGCAACAAAGAATCTGGGGTTTGGTTCCTGATCAAGGGCACGTACCTCGGTTACAGGTCTGAGCCTCGGCCTGGTCAGGGTGGGTGTGGGAGGCAACCAATGGATGTGTCTTTCTCACATCCAAGGTTTTTTTTTTTTCTCTCTCTCTCTCTCTCCTTCCCTCTCCCTCCACCCCTCCCTTTCACTCCCTAAAAAGCAATGCAAAAACAATCTTCAGGTGAGGGTTAACAAAGAAAGAAAGAGAAGAAAAAAAGAAAGAAAGAAAGAAGGAAAGGAAGGACGGAAGAAAGAAAGAAAGAAAGAAAGAAAGAAAGAAAGAAAGAAAGAAAGAAAGAAAAAGAAATGAGGAAGAGAGTGAATTCCTTAATTTAATGAAGGGTATCTGCAGAATAATCCTGTAGGAAATATTATGTTTGATGTTGAAAGATTTTCTTCTGTTACTGGGAATGAGACAATCATCTAGTTCTCACCACTTCTTTCAACACTATAGTAAAGGTCCATTCAATCCTATATAACAAAAGGGTAATAAGCAAATTGTCCCCTCGAACCCGGAATTCCCCCCTCCAGCTGGCCCCACCCCCGATGTACTCCCCACACCCTGCTCTGGGTGGACCAGCTGCCAACCTCCCTCATCCCCTCCCCCTAGCCAGCCCAGCCTGATCGGCCCAATGTGGGTGGGTCGGCTGAACCCCACCAGTGCACAAATTCTTGCACCCGGCCTCTAGTAAGGAAATAAAGATGCAATCAAGAAAGAAAAGGAAATAAAGGGTGTATGAATTAGAAAGAAAGATAAAGAACTGCCACTATCATTTTTTTACAAATGACATCTCTGTTTAGGTAGAAAACCCAAAAGAATTTATAGATGCATAATTATTTAACAGTAATGAGAAAATTTGACACGGTTACTGGATATAAGTCAATAGAACAAGAACAGATTTTTTTTTTTATTATACTCCAGCCACAAACAGGAAACAAATTTGAAAAAACTGACACAATCAATAATAATATCAAATACTTTAGGAGGGAAAAAAAGTCTAACAAAATCTGTGTGTAATCTCTACATAGATATAATCTCTACAATATAACAGAGGGTCAGGGGAGATTTACAGTAGATTATAATGTCCTGGCCAGGTGGCTCAGTTGCTGGGAGCCTCGTCCAGTACACCAAAAAGTTTCGGGTTTAATTCTGGATCAGGGCACATACCTAGTTTTTTAGTTTGATACCTAGTTGGGTGGGTATGGGAAATAAATAAAATAAAGTGGACCATAATGAATGGAAAATGTGTTCATTTCCACTAGTTATGAGGAAAATACAGGCTCACAATGATCTTCATCTACATACCCATCCACATGGCTAAAATTAAAAGACAGACACTGCTAAGTTTTGGTGAGGATATGAAGTAAAATAACTTTGGAAATCTATTAAGCATTATCTACTAAATCTAAGCAAATGCCTCCTCCATGGCCTAGAAATTCCACTCATAGGGATATACCAACAGAAATGTACATATATTTGTGTGTGTCAGAAGACAGGCACAAGAATGCTCATAGCATCATTGTTTGTAATGATCCAAGCCAGAACCAATCTAGACTCACACCAATGAGACTGGATACAGTAATGGTGCTATATCATGTAATGGCAAACTACACCGACATCAGAACACAGACAGACCATTGCTAAGGCAAGAGGGATGACTCTTACAAACGATGGTGAATGAAAGAAAGCAAACACAAAGGAAGACACTGTCTATGATTCTATGCATGTAAAGTTCAAAACCAGGCAAAACAAACCTGTAGTATTAGAAAGCAGGATAATGATTACCTTTGGTCGAGAATGGAAGCTGCCATGAGGGAGCTTCAGTGTTGCTGGAAATATTCTGTGCTCACTTTCTTTTCTTTTTTTCTCATTGCCTTTGAGCATATTTTTATTCAAAATTAGCTGTCCACAGTGATTTGACCGTTGTGGGATAAACAAATGTAAGTTTATGCCACAGGCTTCTTTCCTCTGTGGTGGGTTTCTTTTCTGCCGGCTTCTTCTTACTGCTGGTTTCTTGGTAGCTGCAGCCTTTTTCCCCACCAAAGGCTTCTTCTGCTTCTTAAGGCCAACAGCCTTCTTTCCTTTCTTCCTGACCTCAGGCTTCTGGCCTGGAACCCCCTTGTCATCTGATTTGGCTTCTAGTGCTGCTGCTGCTGCTGCTTTATCCACCTGAAGCTTGTGGTTCTTGGCCTGATGAAGAATGGTGTTCCGGCGCATGGTCTTTGCATATGGGTTTAGCTTCAACATGATTCTCAGGCTTTTCAGCGGATTCTTCTTCAGGACTTTGCAGCGAATCTTCTTGTGTGGTGCTCAGAGGGCTCTTTGGATCTCTGGGCTTTTCAAGATTCTGCTAAGGTCTGTATTGCGCATCTTGTGCATGGGAGGTTGTAGTTACTCTTAAGGGAGGCAGCTCTATGCCAAGTGCCATACAGCTCATCTAACCTGCGGAAAGCACTTTCAGTCCAAATGCAGAAACGGCTCACATGCCCTCCAGGTGCAAGATTCAAAATGTTCAGTTTGCTGACATTAAGCAGAGTAATTCCAGGGATGTTTCTGAAGGCTTTGATGATACCGTTGTCCTCGTTATAGATGATACAAGGTCCCCTGCGCTGGATATGACGACGGTTTCTCATTTTGCCCTTGCCAGCCCTCATTCGCTGAGAGGCGTAGACCTTTTTTATATCATTACAGGCCCTAAGTTTCTTAAGAAGCAAAACAGCCTCCTGGGTTTTCTTGTAGCCTTCAACTTTATCTTCAACCACCAAAGGAAGTTCAGGAACTTCCTCAATACAGTGACCTTTAGACATGACCAGTGCTGGGAAGGCTCAGGCAGTGAGGGCAGAGCAGATGGCATATCATTTCTGTGTTGTGTTTACTCTGCAGTGCCAACGGCACCAGGTTTTGGTTAGTGCAAACATGCGGCCCCCACGACACACATTTCCAAAAGCACCCTGGCCAGAACGATGAGTTCCACCACCTTGGACTCTGGGAATTCAAGCCACAGCTCTGCCAGGACCCCAGGACTCGGCACTGGTTTGATGACCTGCCAATTCACTGACAGCATAGGGCTGTCTATTGTTTTTGCGCAAGTTGGTGTGAACAAAATTCACAATATCTGGTCGAATGGGAGCCTTGGACATGGCAGGCAAAGTGACATTTTTGCCAGATGTTTCCCCCTTTTCAGAGTACACAGATATCAGCGGACGAGCACACGCCATGGCTGGGAGAGGAGAAAACCACACTCCTCTCTACCCGGCGGCTCCCACAGGAAAAGCGCTCACTTTCTGATAACCTATTAATCTGTGCATTTTTCTCAAGCAATGTTATCCTTCACTGAAATATTTATTTATTTGTTTACTTTGTTTTTTACGGATTTTTTTTAGAGAAAGAGGAAAGGAGAGAGAGAATAGCATTGATTTGTTGTTCCACTTATTTATACATCATTGGTTGATCTTGTATGTGCCCTGATTGGGATAGAACCTGAAATCTAGGTGTATCACGTTGATGGCCTAACCAACTGAGCTACCCAGAAACAGCCTTTTTTATTTTTATTTTTTATGTTCCTCTGAAGATAAGGCTGAAGGCAGTTTTTCCAGGGAGGGCAAAAAGAGGCCCAGATAGGTGGGACATTTTTCAGAGAAAACCGGAAGCACAGAGCAGTAAATGGGAAAAGGGTTCATTTCCGTGGTGTCAACCCGAGACTCAGATGAACTTGGGGGGGAAAGTGCCTCATTCCCGGAGAGATCGGAAAATGGAACCCATTTTCCAAAAAGAGAATAGGCCTCATTTTATTTAATATGGTTTTGACCATTAATAACTTCACGGTGGGGAATTGGTCACGAGAGCCGTGAAAGTTCTCCCAGCCCACAGTTGTCCTCCCACAGGGCTGCCACTCTTAGTAGCTTCTCGTATGTTCTCCCAGATGCAGGCTAAGCATGTGGGAGCAAAATTGTACCTATGTCCTCTTTGTGAGACAGTATAGTAAGAAACTAGGAAAATTCCTTGGCAAGTGGAATGGGGAAAGACAGATAACGGAACAAACTGGTGGAGTAATTCACAGCAGACACAGAAGGTCGCCTCCCTAGAAGTAACATCTAGGCCTCAGTTGAATTTCAGTTCCAGGCCCAGAAAAGCAGCCATCGCCGGTTGCAATGACTAATGACCTCCTGCCCTGGCGCTGACCAATCAGTGGAGACCACGACCCTGCAAGAGCACACCTGGAAAAGCAAATGAATATTCTATTCAGATCTCCCCTTAGACCGCCCCTAAACTCTCAGCCTTTAAAAACACTCAAGCCGAAACCGGTGTGGCTCAGTGGATAGAGCGTCGGCCTGTGGACTGAAAGGTCCTGGGTTCGATTCCGGTCAAGGGCATGTACCTGGGTTGCGGGCATATCCCCAGCGGGGGATGTGCAGGAGGCAGCTGATCGATGTTTCTCTCTCATCGATGTTTCTAACTCTCTATCTCTCTCCCTTCCTCTCTGTAAAAAATCAATAAAATATATTTTAAAAAATAATAATAAAATAAAATAAAAACACTCAAAAAAAAGGACCCAGTCTATACTCTCCCTCCCTTTCCATTCTCTCTCTCTTCCCCCACAGGTGTGCACTGCCTGAACTCTAAGGGACCCCACAAGACTTGCAACCAGGGGAGAAATGGGCAGTGCCAGCTTGTCCCAGGCTAATCCACTGAACCAACTCCAAGAACCCCTTTTCTCTGACTACCTAGTGAACTAAAGCATCCAGGCCTAAGGCTCTCCTGCTGCTTCTATGTAAGCTTTTTCTTGTTTCACTGTCCACCAGCTTTAATAAACAAACTCTCGTAATCTCCTGGACTCGTATTGTGAAATCTTTCCTGCACAAAGTCCATACTACTGCTGGCCCTGGGCAGACCCGCTCAGGGCCAGGTCCCCTGTGTGGTAACATCTTTGTTTCTACGTGTCCTTGCTTTTCTTTTTGTTCCTCAAGTTTGATTCAAGAAACCTCTGTTCTCAGAACCAACTGGGAGATAGACAGGTGGGTAGATGATGCAAGATATGTGGGTGGATGGATGGGTGGATTGAGGATGATCTTAAAGCCAACACTGGAATTTGAAGAGTGGATATAGTTTGGGGGCAGGAGGGAAGATTTCGGAGGGCACAAAAGTAGAGAGAAAATTGATATGGAATGGAATGATAGGGCCACAAGAATCTCTGAGGGATAGAGAACCTGTCCATAGAGGAGGGTGCGTGCAGGATAGAGAGTCTGTCATGATAGAGGGAGGATCTAAGGGTAGGGGATGCAGCCAGTGAGACCCCAGTGAAAATGCTTGAAGTGCTCTCTCTCTCTCTCTCTCTCTCTCTCTCTCTCTCTCTCTCTCATCAATACATAAAAAAATGTTCAGCCCTGACCAGTTTGGCTCAGTAGATAGAGCATCGGCCTGCAGACTAAAGGGTCCCACGTTCACTTCCAGTCAAGGGCATGTACCTTGGCTGCGGGCACATCTCCAGTGGGGGATGTACAGGAGGGAGCTGATCGATGTTTCTCTCTCATCAATGTTTTTAGCTCTCTATCCCTCTCCCTTCCTCTCTGTAAAAAATCAATAAAATACATTTAAAAAAAATTTTTTTCAAAAAGAAATGCAAATTTTGGAGCCCCACCCTGAACCTACTAAATCTGGGAATAAAGCCCTCTGGGGGTTTCTGATACCCACAAACGCATGAAAATTGCTGGCTGTGCTGTGGTAGGAGAGAGGCTGGATTTCCGGTAATAACGTTTGATCTGTATCTCCTGCAGGGCAGAGACAAGGTGGAGCAGCACTGCCTTTGCCCTGGGCACAAACCTGGGAGACAACGGCAGTTCTCTCAGCTCTTGGGACCATTTCTCACCTGAGCTGATATCAGCTTCCAGGTGGGTGTGAAGCCGGAGATAGACAATATACCCAAGTTGGCTGACGGGGTAGCTCAGTTGGTTAGAGTTGTCCATCTATGCCAAGGTTGTGGGTTTGATACCGAGTCAGAGCACAAACAAGAATCAAGCAATGAACGTATAAATAAGTGGAACAACAAACCGATGTCTCTCTCCTCTTCTCTCTCTCTCTTAAGTCAATCAATAAAATTTTTAATTAAAATTTTTATTAAAAATAAGTAACCTCCCCCAAATAAACCCAAATGTGCTCAACTACTGGTCTTCCTCGTGGTCTCTGTCTGAGGGATGTAAACAGATATCACCAAGTCTGTCTCAGAAACCAGCCCGCACTCCAAGGCATGAGAGGCCGGGTTCCCCATCCCCTCGGGAAGGGAGAGGATGACCCCTGGGCATGGCTGGCGACTAGAGGGAACCTTTCACCCGGACAAAATACTGCGTCCCCTTGGGGGCAGTAACAAGGCTGTCTGGCCCCTGAGGTCTCCCAGCCCCCAGGACAAGGACCAGGTGCAATAGCTTCGCAATCAAAGGACTAATCAAAGATTGCGCTTCTCCCATCCCCCACGAGGTGGGGCCTGAGGGTGGGGCGGGGACGTGTCCCTGGCAGAACCCTTAGGGTGGGCCCGGTGGGTGGTGGGTGCCTACCAGGTATTTAAGGCGGGACTGGCAGGGCTGGTGGCAAGAGCTTCTAGGGCAGAGGACCCAGCAGCATCCAAGATGCAGGAACCTGAGTCGCCCCCGGGTGAGTCTGCCAACACGGACGGTTGGGAGGGAGGAGAGGACGGCAGACAGGGCTGTGCAGGTGGGATCCTGGGGCCGGGGCTGGGGGCTCCTGGGCTTCCAGACCATGGTCAGCTTCTCTGGGAGGCTTGGTGGGTTTGGGGGATGGAATGACACCTTCGGGGTGAGGGCCGGGGGAGGGGACGCCCACCCGGGGCACCAGCCTGGGTGAGTTTGAGGCCCCGCCGTGCCTGGCTGTGGGCCCCGCAAGGAGAAAGCAGGCGCTGCTCCCGGGCCCATTTCGGAGATGTGGACGCCCCGGCCTATAGAGGTCAGGGGTCGGGCCGGCAGTCGGGGGTGTGGGTCAGATGCCAGGCTCTTATCCACAGCGCGGTAGCCGCCCTGCGCCTGGGGACCCCACTCTCACAAGGGCCTGGTGAGCTGCGGACTGTCTGTGGGTGTCATCTCAGCCTGTTTCCCCTTCTGCCAGCCTCTCCACCTTCCCCAGCCCATGGGAGGAAGAGGCGGCAGAAGCGCACGGTGTACAGCAAAGAACAGCGGCTGCAGCTGGAGGAATTCTACAAGAAGAAACGCTACGGGACCTACGAGGAACGCGAGACCCTGGCGAAGCAGGTGAAGGTGCAGGAGCACCAAGTGCAGGTACAGCCCCCACTCCCACCCCCACCCCAGGAATCACCCCACTCGCTCCCACTGCCCGCTGCCCGCCTGGCCCAATTCAAGCGCTTCCGCGAAGCAGAGGCGGGGGGGGGGGGGTGGGGAGGGGTGGAGAGGAGGAGGGGAGACCAGGCCAGAAGGACCAAGTGCTGCCCTGGGTCGTCCCTGTGGTCCGGGGCTGGACCCCGAGTCCATCTCAGCCATGTGTGGGGCAAACCCGTCAACACAATGCAGCCCCTTGCTTCTCTCCAGGCACGGCCCCAGAACTCCGGGCCTCTGGGAACCCGGGACCATGTCTCACAGACCCCTGTCTGGTCCCTGGGTGTCCAAGCCCTGCCCCTCCTGCCCTCTGCGCCTTCCCTGGAGCCCAAGCCAACCCCGCGCAGATAGTTGGGTCTGGGGGCGGAGGGAGAGGGGGAGGCCGGCCCTTCTTCCCTCAGCCTTCTCAGCTTGGAAGCAGGCGGTTGCGCCCAGCTTCTCCCCGCTTACACTTGCTCCCTGTCCCCTCTATCCCCAGGTGTGGCTCAAGAACCGCAGGGCCAAAGACAGCAGGCTGCAGCGACTGTGCGGGCAGCAAGGCCAGGGAGCCCACGCTGCGCCCCAGGAACCGGGAGCCCCCGCCCCTCAGCCCGCGCCTGCGCCTGCGCCTGGGGGCCCTGCATTCCAGGGGTACCCTGTGCTCCCTGCCAGCCATGAGCTGCCCGCCTCATCTGTGTTCCCTGAGGAGCCAGTGTTCCCAGCCGGCCCTGTGCTCCCCGCTGCCCCCCTGCACCACGGGGGCCCAGCTTTCTGCAGCCTCCCTCCGCACAGCCCCTTCGAAGTCTTTCCTGAAGCAGAGCACTGCGTCTTCAGCTACAGCCAGGCCTGCTGGGGCCCTGCGCAGGGCGTCCAGGGCATGGTCCCCGCTGCACTTGCTCCAGCTCCAGCTCCAGCTCCAGCTCCAGCTCCAGCCCAGGCCAGAGCCTGGCCTCAGGGCCCCCACCACTTAAGTTGCTCTATCAACCCTGTTCTGACCCCGAGAGTCACAGAGCTGCGCTCACCCGAAGGCCCCTGGGATGGGCACTTTTCCTCCTGCCAGCCTTGGGCTGAGCCTGAGAAGGATCCCTACAAGCTCCTGGATCTCTAAGGGATTCTGTCCCCCACAAGTCCTGCAGATGCCGCGGGATGGACCAGAGGGGACCCGGGTGTGCGCCCATGCGGGTGCAAGAAGCGCCGGTCAGTGCGTCTTGGCAGCCAGTAGTGCAGAATTGGCACACCTCTAAGCATCCACCTGGGGGAGGTGGCCTGGGCTCTGCCCCCTTCGTGGCCACTGCGCATGCGCGTGGCGTCCAGCTGCTCTGTCCATGGGCCTGGCTGAGCCCATTAGGGCGCACGTGACCTCGCTGCAGGTTCTCAGGCTGGGAGCACAATACCTGCTGCTGGTGCGGGATCCCCTGGAGAGCTGCAGGCCAGAACTTTCCCAAGGACCCAGCCCAGCCTCCGCGCTCCCGTAGGACTGGGCGAGCTTTTCCTGTGTGCACATCTGTGACTCGCGGCTTCCCGGTGCTTTTCCCATCGCATTCCCTGGACTCGGAGAATTGACCCCCTGCTCGCGGCATCCTTGGACACCAGGAATAGTCAACTCAAGTATCTATATTTTTATTAATTTTTCGTAGCATAATTTAATAGCTTCTATTTCTCGGCAATGAACGTGTTACAAACTTTGTCACATTTGTATTTTCCATTGGTAGAATTTATTGGTTTTAATGTAATGTAATCATTGCCTGTTATTAGATTATGTCTTTGTCGTTTTCACCAGTGGAAAAATGGTGCTGCAAAATAATAAATGTATTAAAAATTAAAATGACTTTCCTAAGCTTCACTTTCAAGTTGACATACAAATTTATAGAAGTCGTGTTCATTGTATCTCCTCTTCTGGTTGCAAACTGGCCATTAATACATCTGGTCTTGATTCGGTGAGAAAGGAGTTCAATTTTGGGTTATTTTTTCATCAAGGATTTCCAACTGTCAATTCATAGAGTGGCTGGTGATATGTCATAAGTGAAGGGTCCATTTAATCACAAGTCAACCCGGTGTAAGACATACACAAGAAATAGGAGGAAGGAATTCAAATATAACACTACACAAAATCAACATAGCAGTAGAATAAGAAAGGAATGGAAGAAGATTAAAAGCAACAACAACAACCAGAAAACAATGGCAACAATTACATGAATAGCAATGATTGTTTTATATTTTTAAAATAAATTATATATATTATTGTGAATCCTCCCTCACCCCAGGATATTTTTCCTTTCATTTTTAGAATGAGTGGAAGGGACGGAGAGAAACAGAAATGTGAGAAAGACACTGCGATTGGTTGCCTTCCACAGGCACCCCAACCTGTCCCAGGTATAGAGCCTACAATCCAGGTTGGTGCCCTTGTTCAGAATCTAACTGGGGACCCTCAGTCCCTGGGCCAATGGTATATCCACTGACCCAAACCGGTTAGGGCTAACAATGACTTTATTTATTATTTTTAAATATATTTCTTTATAGATTTAAGAAAGGAAGGGAGAGAGAATGAGAGAGATAGAGACATCAATGATGAGAGAGAATCATTGATCAGCTGCCTCCTGCACAGCCTCTACTGGGGCTCGAGCCCTCAACCCAGGCATGTGCCCTTGGTCAGAATCGAACCTTGGACCCTTCATTCCACAGACTGACGTTCTAGCCATTGATCCAAACCTTCTAGGGCAACAATGATGACTTTACATTAATCACTCCAATAGAAAGGCAAATAGTTAAAGAAGCTATGGCACACAGAGACAATGGAATATCACTGGGCCATAAAAAAGAAGGAAATCTTGCTCTGGCCAGTGAGATCGAAGGGTGTGGGGTTTGAATTCAAATCAAGAGCACAAACTGGGTTTCAGGTTTGATTGTCCCCCTCATTTGGTGTGGGAGCGAGAGGCAACCAATCCATGTATCTTTCTCACATCTCTCTCTCTGTCCCTCTCTCTGCCCTTCTTTCCCTCTCTTCCCCAGCCTCCATCCCTTCCAGTCTCTCTAAAAATCAATGGAAAAATATCCGTGGGTTTAGATTAACAACAACTAAGAGAATGAAATCTTACCATTTGCAACAACATGGATTGACCTAGAGAGGATATTATGCTAATAAGTGAAATAAGTCAAACAAGAAAGGACAGATGCCATATAATTTCACTTATGTGTGGAATCAGAAGGAGCGGGGGAAGCAGAAAGTAACTCACAGATACAGAGGACAAATGGATGGTCGCCAGATGGGAGGGGTTGGCATGTCTGGGGTGAAAGGTGAAGAGATGGAGATGTACTAGTTGACAGCTATGGAATAGTCATGAGGATGTAAAGCACCGCATGGGGAATGCGCTCAGTAACATACTAATAGCTGTGCATGGTTCCAGGTGGGCTCTAAACTTACCCGGGGAAATCACTTTCCAAGTTATATAAATGTCTAACCATCATGTTGTGCACCTGAAGGTAATATAATATTGAATTTCAACCCTAATTGAAAGTCTTTTTTTCAATGAAAAGAATAATAAGTCACCCCGGAAGGTGTGGCTCAGTTGATTGGAGCCTTGTCCCTGACACTAAAATGTGGCAGATTGGGTTCCAGTCAGGACACAGACCCAGGTTTTGGGTTCCATCCTCAATCATGGAGCATTCTGGAGGCAAGGGACCTATGTTTCTATGTTTCTCTCTCTCTCTCCCTTCCTCTCTGTAAAATTAATTGTTAAAAAGAATCATGTATAAATAAACAGTAAGTCAAGGGTCCATGAACATTGCTTTGTATCACAAAATCTGTACAGTGGAACCTCCTTTCTCAAACTTCATTAGTTCTAGAAGGCCGTTAGCGAAGCGATTTGTTTGAAAACCCAAGCATTCCTCCCTCCCCATTAGAAATTATGTAAATAGCATTAATCTGTTCCAGGCCGCCAACTGATAAAAAGGGTTTAACCTTTGTGTGAATAAACAGATTATTTAAATGTTTGAGCCACACCCTACTAGCCCTGAAGGCTTTCCTTCCTCCAATCAACAATAAGGTTTCTATCTATTCAAGTGCCTGGGATGGTTGTGTTGGGAGCACTTTCACACCCTTAGCAATGTCAGCACTCTTGATGGCCTCTTTATCTTTTAAAAATGTGCTAAGGGTGGATTTCCCCAGCAGCAAAAGTGTTCTATCTCCTTTGTTTGTTGCCTGAGAGGTGCTTTTTGTCATGCTGAGGTATCAGAAGGAAGGGATTGTCTGGTCGAAAACTGAAGTTTGGGTCGACAACCAAGACATTTTTCTGGGTCCAGATCCTAGTTGTTTGAGGTGTTTGAGAACCATGTGCATTTTGGGTCCACATGATCTATAAACTTGACCATCTACATCAAGCATGTCAAACTCAAAGGCTAACACCGGCCAAATAAACAAGGTTTAAGTTTATGTGTGGCCACAAAAACCAAAAGCTTCAATTTTCATAAAATGTAGGTTTATTTCGATAGAGACATGCTGAAATAAAGGAGTCATCGTTAACATAAAATAATAGAACATTTTAATAAAAATTGATATTTTTCCTTGGACATTAACTTACCAGACACTGAATAACTGCACAAATTAATGAGCACGGTGCAAATAAACCTATTTTTCTTGTTCTCCGAAAGTGAAATATTTCCTGTTGCGCACACCAAACAAGTCAGTCCAAGATGAATGACGTGGCCATCGGCTGCTACAATATTCGCTGCTAGTATTAGTGGAGAGAAATGGTGCGCCTGCGCACAAACGCTTAAGGGAAATGAATGCAACACGATTGCAGTGCTCAGTCAGTAGGGAACGTTGTATTTCATTATTAATAATTATGAAGAACAGAATATTGTGAAAATTAGGTTACAGAATTTTTAGTAAAACGTTTCTTACATATCGTTATATTGCCTGGGCCACAAAAATATTTGTTGTGGGCTCCATGCGGGCTGCCTGCCCGGAGTTTGCTTGAGCTACATGTTCCCTGTCTCCAGTCTCCAGCTTCCTCTGCTGCCCTCTGTGGCTGCCCTGGCCCCTAAGTCTCCCAAAGCCTTTCTTTGACCCTGTGCTGGTCCCATTTAGCAAAGGCTCCAATCCTCTTAGCCAGGCCAGCCTCAGCAAAATATAGGGAGACTTAGCAGGGATTTGGAGGGACATGTGACAGGCTGTGGTTGAGGGGTGAGCACAACCTCAGGAGGGGGGCGCACAGAGGAAGACAGACCAAGGAGCAGGAGAGGGGACACAGAAAGGGAAACATAGGTGCAGAGAGGGGTGAGATGGCGGTTAGGGAGAAAGAGGAAACCGAGGCAGGGACATTTCTTGATCTCGAAACCATAAAAGCCAGGGTGCCCCCCTCTTGGGTCACTTCCCATGTCACAGAAGCTGTCCCATGTAGTCTAACATCCCTATAAAATGTCCATTGAGGCCGGCAGCCTAATCCCATGCCAACAGGAGGCCCCAACCACACACCAGAGCATTCCAGCGCCTTTCTGAGAAGACAGGCAGCATCTGAGCTGCGGGAGCCGGCTGCCCAGCTGGAGAGCACAGCCCCCACCCTCTGCTCTGGGAGCTGGGCCCAGCCAACCTGCTTCTTGGACTATTCGCAGAAGGACACGTGGACAGCTGGACGTCCATGGGACTTTGGGTAACGACATCACCTTCTCCACGCATGTGGGGGTGAATACCATGCAGAGTGTTGTGCCATTAACATGCTCAGCACAGAGCCTGGGTCACAGGTCCTGAATCAATGGGAGTCTTACTATCCTGCCACTTAGATGCCACCTCTGTGACCCCTCCTCTAACCTGCCCCCTCCCACCTGTCTGTACTGTGTCTACCCTGCTCTCCCTTCCCTCTCCTCATGTGGTTTCTGTCCCTCCCCTCAGTCTCCGGGATTCTGCCCAGTGGATTTCCCTGGCCTTCACCTGGTTTAACTCACCACCTGCTCCCACTCTCTCAGCCCAGGCCCGGGAAGTCAACGTCCACAGAATCTCAGCCAGGACAGAGGAGAAATGAAGGGGACATGGGACATATGGGCAGATGAGGGCACAACCCTTCTCAAGCCCTGCTCCCACCTTCTCCTGCCTCCTTGAGCTGCAGGTGCGTCGGAGTCTCTGGGATCCCCTCCCCCATGCGAGACCCAGGAGTGGCTCTCAGGAAGAGACAGAGAAGCGCAGTGTCTCCTGGCTGCGATTCATCTGCAGTGACGTGGGCAGAGGATGGACTGAGTAGAGATGTTCACAAACATCCTTGGTTGCATTTGCATTTTCAAACGAAAATTAAAGTCTATTTGTCTCAAGCTCACCAAGTTGCATCCTTTGGATATACACAGCTTTGTATGTCCATTGTCCCTCAATAAAGTGGATTTTAAAAGGCTGCTGTCTGACAGGGACACCTGCAACACTCAGCCTGAGTTGGACTCATTTCTGGTGAAGCAGTTTCTGGTCATGTTTTCATCACTGTCGCAGACACTGGCTTCAATGTGCTGAAGGCAGCCGCCATCGGTTACTTATTAGACTTTCTGCCCGCCCCCAAGCTGCCTTTTCCTTAAATAAAGTGTTTTACTTCAAAAAATTATTTTTATTGATGAGAGAGAGAGAGAGAGAGAGAAGAGACACATAGATTGTTTGCCTCCTGGGTACACGGGTCCGAGATTGAACCTGAAACCCAGGTAGGTGCACTTGGCTAGGATTCAAACCAAGACCCTTCCGTACCTGGGTGGCTACTGTAAGCACTAAGCAAAACTGGTCAGGGTGAAGCCTATATAGTTTCATTAAGCAATGTCACCCAAAACATTCTTTAAAAATCATGAGATTTAAAAAATGTTATCTATGTCAGCATGTGTTAAAAGTTCATTGCTGCCCTGGCTGGTTTGGCTCAGTGGATAGAGTATCGGCCTGCAGACTGAAAGGTCCCAGGTTTGATTCCGGTCCAGGGCATATACCTTGGTTGTGGGCACATCCCCGGTGGGAGGTGTGCAGGAGGTGGCTAATCGGTGTCTCTCTCATAGATGTTTCTGGCTCTCTATCCCTCTCCCTTCCTCTCTGTAAAAAATCAATAAAATATATATTTTTTAAAAAGTTAATTCCTGTTTATGACTGAGCAATATTTCATTGTCTTAATATCCCAAGTTGTCTGAGAACTCTTGGATCTAATCCCCAAGCTGGGGCCCCCTGCCAGAGCACCACAACTGAGATGAGTACCTACATAACTCCTGGCTGTGAAAAGCAGCGGTGTTGCTATATGACAGGGAGAGACGGCTAGAGATTCAGGCACCCTCGTAAAGGGCCAATATACAAAACTCCACCTTGTGCTGTGGCAGAGAGGGCAGAGTGGAGCTGTGTGAGCAGAACCCAGGACTAGGGACTCGGGGGTTAGAGCTCAGAAGGCAGAAATCCCCAGTTTCCTCTACTGAACCATCTTTCCCACACAGGCAGTTCCCTTGCCTGGTGGGAGTGGGGGGAGAAAGACAGTTGACCCACTCTCATGGAAAATACATTGCCCCGAGGCTACTTAAGAGACCAAAAGAACAATTAGTCTCCAGGCAAAAGCAGTGGCCTCACCCTGTTGAAGAAACTCCCCCACACCTGAGGATGATTGCCAGGAGCAAATTCAAGTGGAAATCCTATCAGTCTGGAGGCAGTCTCTGGAGGCTTTGAGGCTTTGCCTGTCCTAATTAGTCAGAAATGGCATTTGACTGCGTCCTGCACTTCAGATTGAGAGCTGTAGAGGATCTACGACAGTGGTTCTCAACCTTGGCTGCACATTCGAATCACCTGGGAAGCTTTTTAAAATCCTGATTTCTGGGCCTCATCCTCCGGAAATTCTGTTTCTTTGTTACTAATGTTGTGGCCTCCCTCCATAACAAAGAAAGAGAATTTCCAGAGGATGAGGCCCAGAAATCAGGATTTTAAAAAGATTCTCAGGTGATTCTAATGCGCAGCCAAAACCACTGATTTATGAATACATAGTGACAAACCCAAACTGAGAGCCAAAATAAGGAGACAAACAACCCTCAAATGAAAAACAAGAGAATTCTCTAGAAGAAGACATAAAAAATGTACTTGAAATATAGTTAAGAGTAATGATAGCGAAGATGCTCAACAGCATGAAAAAAAGATATAAAGGCTATGAAAAATATCTTAAAAAGTAAGTAAACCCACATTTGCTCAACTACTGGTGTCCTACTCATGGTCTTTGGCTGAGGGACCTGGACAGATATCACCAAGTCTGTCTCAGAAACCAGCCCACACTCCAAGGCATGAAAGGCCCAGTTCCCCATCCCCTCCCCCCAACCCCAGGCCTGGCCCATCTTCTCAGCTTTGCTCATCCAATCAGCAAAATGTTACCCTTAATATTTTATTTGTGACACCATGTTTTTCTTTATACATTAGAGAGAAAGAAGTGTCTAGGCACAATTTATAAACGGAGGAAATGGCTGCATTATCTCTTGTGAACATCAGAGTCATCAACTGTCCCAGTGACCAATGTGCTCCCAGGAAGCAGAAATCATGACCAGTGAGGGGAGACCCCACCCTGAGACAGGAAGAGGCAGTTCAGATGGTGAGCTGAATTTAGCATCGAGATCTCATAGTTTTGTTTCTTTCTGTATTGATCACCCAGGTATTGTCTCTCCCATGGATTCTAATAAAAGTCCCCTGGGGATGAGCATTGCCAGTTGTCCCGTCTCCAGACCTGAGTCCCCAGCAGACCCTGGACAAGCAAGGACTCCAGCCCTATGTTTAGACATGGGCCTGTGCAGCTCAGAGGGGCTGGACTGGGTGACCAGTGACACATAGACCAGACCCAGGTCATCCATTCACAAGGGAAATCGGCTAACTCTGCCTGCACCCCACCTCCCCTTCACCGCACAGGGAAACCAGCCCAACCCCAAACCACGGTCAGGGCCAGGATGTGTGAAGTCTTCCAACTCCAGGGCCTGGGGGGAAATTTGGATGGACTGGAGAAGTGGGAATGGGCGCTGGGGACCTGGGAGGAGGCAGCTGGATGGTGGGCGAGGTGGGGCTCCCAGAACCGGGAAGGGAGAGGATGATCCCTGGGCACTGGCTGGCAACTAGAGGGAACCTTTCACCTGGACACAATACTGGGTTCACCTGAGGGCAGGGCCAAGGCTGTCTGGCCCCAGTGGTTTCCCAGCCCCCAGGAGAAGGACCAGGTGCAGTTAACTTCTCACTCAAAGGACTAATCAATGATTGTGCCTCCCCCAACTCCCACGGGGCGGGGCCTGAGAACAGGGTAGGAGGAGTCAGGGCAGAACCTTTAGGACTTGCTGGGTGGATGGTGGGTTAGTAACAGGGATTTAAGGCAGCACATACAGGCCTGGGGGCCCAGCCTCAAACACAGAGGGCCCAGGAGCATCCAGGATGCAAGAACCCGGGTTTCCCCCCGGTGAGTCTGGGCCCACCGTGAGGGCTTGGGGACCAGAGGTGGGATCCTGGGGCTGGGGCTGGAGGCACCTGGGAACCCAGACCAGGCCGGCTTCTCTGGGAGGCTTGGTGGGTTTGGGGGATGGAATGACACCTTCGGGGTGAGGGCTGGGAGAGGGGAAGCCCACCCGGGGCACCAGCCTGGGTGAGTTTGAGGGCCCCGCCATGCCTGGCTGTGGGCCCCGCAAGAAGCACGCAGGCGCTGCTCCCGGGCCCATTTCGGAGATGGGGACGCCCAGGCCTACAGAGGTCAGGGGTCGGGCCGGCAGTCGGGGGTGTGGTCCAGATGCCAGGCTCTTATCCACAGCGCGGTAGTCGCCCTGCGCCTGGGGACCCCACTCTCACAAGGGCCTGGTGAGCTGCGGACTGTCTGTGGGTGTCATCTCAGCCTGTTTCCCCTTCTGCCAGCCTTTCCACCTTCCCCAGC
This sequence comes from Myotis myotis, assembly GCF_014108235.1. Taxonomy (NCBI): domain Eukaryota; kingdom Metazoa; phylum Chordata; class Mammalia; order Chiroptera; family Vespertilionidae; genus Myotis; species Myotis myotis. Next base: position 382,819 of record NW_023416364.1, read on the forward strand.
CCATGGGAGGAAGAGGCGGCAGGTGTACAGCAAAGAACAGCGGCTGCAGCTGGAGGAATTCTACAAGAAGAAACGCTACGGGACCTACGAGGAACGCGAGACCCTGGCGAAACAGGTGAAGGTGCAGGAGCACCAAGTGCAGGTCAGCCCACTCCCACCCCCACCCCAGGAATCACCCCACTCGCTCCCACTGCCTGCTGCCCCCTGGCCCAATCCATGCCCTTCCGCGATGCAGGGGGTTGCGGGCAAGACCAGACCTGAAGGACCAAGTGCTGCCCTGGGTCAGCCACGTGGTCCGGGGCTGGACCCCGAGTCCACCTCAGCCCTGTGTGGGGCAAACTGGCCAAGGCGATGTAGCCCCTCGCTTCTCGCCAGGCACGCGCCCAGACCTCGGGCCTCTGGGAACTAGGGGACCCTCTCTCACAGACCCCTGCCTGGTCCCTGGTGTCCAAGCCCTGCCCCTCCTGCCCCCTGCGCCTTACCCAGAGCCCACCCCAACCCCGGGCGGACATTTTGGTCTGGGGGCGGAGGGAGAGGGTGAGGCCGGCCCTTCTTCCCTGAGCCTTCTCAGCCCTGGACGAAGGTGGGTGCGCCGAGCTTCTCCCCTCTTACACTTGCTCCCTGTCCCCTCTCTCCCCAGGTGTGGCTCAACAACCGCAGGGCCAAAGACAGCAGGCTGCAGCGACTGCGCAGGCAGCAAGGCCAGGGAGCCCACGCTGCGCCCCAGAAACCGGAAGCCCACGCTGCACCCCAGGAACCGGAAGCCCACGCTGCACCCCAGGAACCGGAAGCCCACGCTGCGCCCCAGAAACCGGAAGCCCACGCTGCGCTCCAGAAACCGGAAGCCCACGCTGCGTCCCAGAAACCGGAAGCCCATGCTGCACCCCAGGAACCGGAAGCCCATGCTGCACCCCAGGAACCGGAAGCCCACGCTGCACCCCAGGAACCGGAAGCCCACGCTGCGCTCCAGGAACCGGGGGTCCGCGCCCCTCAGCCTGCGCTCGACCCTGTGCCTGCGGACCCTGCCTCCCAGTAGGATCCTGTGCGCCCTGCCAGCCCAGTGTTCCCAGCCCGTTTTATGCTCCCCTCCGGCCCTGTGTGCCCCGCCGCCTCCCTGCACGGCACCGGCCCAGGTTTCCGCAGCCCCTCCAGACAGCCCCTTCCAAGAGTTCCCAGCAGCAGAACCCTGAGTCTTCAGCTCCTTCCACGCCTGGTGGGACCCTGAGCAGGGTGCCCAAAGCGTGGTCCTCGCAGCACCTGCTCCAGCTCCAGCTCCAGCCAAGGACACAGTTGGGCCTCAAGGCCCCTATACCTTCAACTTCTTTCCCGACCCTGTTGTGACCCCTGGATACACAGAGCTGCTCTCACCCAAAAGTCCTTTCGAGGGCCTGTTTTCCTTCTGCACGCCTTGGGATGAGAGCAATGAGGACTTCTACAAGTTACTGGAACGCTAAGGGATTCTGTCCCCGCCAAGTCCTGCAGATGCCGTGGGACCAGAGGGGACAAGGGTGTGCGCCCACGTGGGTGCAAGAAGTGCTGGTCAGGGCGTCTCCGCTGCCAGTTGCTCTTGTGCAGAGTCAGCGGACCTCTAAGCATCCACCTTGGGGAGGTGGCCTGGGCTCTGCCCGCTCTGTGGCCACCGCACATGGGAGCAATCTCAGGCTACTCTGAGGTCCTGGCTGCACCCAGTAGGGCTCATGTGACCTCGCTGCCTGTTCTCAGGGTGGGAGCGCAATAGCTGCTGCTGGTGCAGGATCCACTGGAGAGCCGCTGCCCAGAACTTTCCAAAGGACCCAGCCCAGCCTCCACGCTCCTCCTGGCGGCGTGCTCTGACACCGGTAGGACTGGGTGAGCTTTCGAGTGTGCACATCTGTGACTCGTGGCTTCCTGGTGCTTTTCCTATCTCATTCACTGGACTCGGAGAATTGACCCCCTTCTCGCGGCATCATTGGACACCAGGTAGACTCAACTCATAACATATTTATAATTTTATTAATTTTTAAAATATATTTGAATTGCTTCTATTTCTAGGCAATGAACGCCTTACAAACCTTTGTCCCATGTGTATTTTCCATTGGTAAAATTTATTGATTTTAATATATTCTATTTCACTAGGACTCATTACCTGTATTTATATTATGTCTTTGTCGTTTTTATCAGTGGAAAACTGGTGCTGCAAAATAATAAATGTATTAAAAATTAAAATGACTTTCATAAGCTTCACTTTCAAATTGACATACAAGTTTATAGAAGTTGTGTTCATTGTGTCTCCTGGTTGCAAACTGGTCATTAATACATCTGAACTTGATTTGGTGAGAGAGGAGTTCAATTTTGGGTTATTTTTTTTTATCATGGATTTCCAACTGTCAATCATGGAGAGGCTGGTGATATGTCATAAGTGAAGGTTCCATTTAACCACAAACCAGTGCAAGAAATAGGAGGAAGGAATTCGAAGATAACACTACACAAAATCAACATACAGGAAATAGAACAGTAGAATAGGAAAGGAATGGAGGAATATACAAAATAATAAAAATAATGGGAACAATTACATAAATAGTAATGATTATATTTTAAAAGAAATTATATATTACTAGAGGCTCAGTGCATGAAATTCATGCACTGGTAGGGTCCCTAGGCCTGGCTGGTAATCAGAGCCAGCTGAGGCCTTCCTTTGTTCAGTGCTACCCCATGGTGGTCAGGACAAGTCATAGTGAGTGATCAAACTCGCAGTCTCCCGGTCAAACTTCCAAGGGAGTTGAATTGCATATTAGCCTTTTATATATATAGATTAGGGGCCCAGTGCATGAATTCGTGCACCTTGAAAGGAACTGTGGGTCGCGAGGCTGCAGTGGGCATAAGGGTAGGTCACGGCCCATCCTCGATGCCCCTGCCCATCCCTTCCTGCTGTGGCCCTCAGTCCCCTGTCTGCCGGCAACCCCGCTCCTGCCATTCCCACACTCTGACAGCACCAGCCCCATTTGCTACTGCTAATGGCATAGAGGGATTGCAGCCAGCACTAGGCACCAGCAGCAGGTGTGAGTAGTGACTGCCAGCCCCGATTGCCCTCAGGAGCAGGGGGAGGTGGAGAAGCCCTGAGGGGCGATCAGGGCTGGCAGCCACTGCTCACACCGGCTCATGGCACCGAGTGATCAGGGCCAGCGCTGGGCACCAGCAACAGATGTGAGTTCCAGGCAGGACCACGGCGCATGGGAGCAAAGAATTTTCAGTTACCACCAGAGGCTTGACCTAATGACAATGACTGGCTCCCCGCCTTGGTCTGGCACCCCCGCTCACCTGCTCCACTGACACTTGCCATGTTCCACACTCTGCCACCTGCTGCCGACTCCCACTATGTTCCGTGCATGCCCCCTGGTGGTCAGTGCATGTCATAGCGACCGGTTGTTCGGTTGTTCCAGCGTTCGGTCTGTTTGTACATTAGCCTTTTATTATATAGGATTGTTAATCCTCACTTTAGGATATTTTCCCATTCATTTTTAGAATGACTGGAAGGGACAGAGAGAAACAGAAATGTGAGAAAGACACTGTGATTGGTTGCCTCCCACAGGCACTCCAACGGGGCCCAGGGATAGAGACTACAGTCCAGGTAGATGCCCTTGACCAGAATCTAACCTGGGACCCTTCAGTCCTTGGGCCAATGCTCTATCCACTGATCCAAACCTGCTAGGGCTAACAGTGATGACTTTAAATCAAACGTTCCAATAGTAAGGCTAATGGATAAAGAAGGGTTGGCACACATAGACAATGGAATATCACCGGGCCATAAAAAGGAAGGAAATCTTGCTCTGGCCAGTGAGCCCAAAGGGTGTGGGGTTTGAATCCAAATAAGGGCACAATCTGGATTTCATGTTTGGTTCTCCACCCCATTTTGTGTGGGAATGATAGACATCCAATCTTTCTCACATCTCTCTCTCTCTCTCTGTCCTTTTCTCTATTTCCTTCCTTCTTTCTCTCTCTCTCTCTCCCCAACCCTCCCTCTCTTCCACTCTCTCTAAAAATCAATGGAAAGATATCCTCGGGTTTAGATTAACAACAACAACAAAAAGAAGGAAATCTTACCATTTACGGCAACATGGATTGACCTAGAGGGTATTATGCTAATAAGTGAAGTAAGTCAAACAGGAAAGGACAGATACCATATAATTTCACTTATATGTGGAATCTGGGGTGGTGGCGGGCAGCGGGGAGAGAAAGTAACTCACAGCTACAGAGGACAAATGGGTGGTCGCCAGCTGGGAGGGGTTGGCGTGCCTGGGGTGAAAGGTGAAGAGATGGAGATGTACCAGTTGACAGGTGTGGAATAGCCATGGGGACGTGAAGCACAGCATGGGAAATGCGCTCAGTACCATACTAATAGCTGTGCATGGTGCCAGGTGGGCTCTAAACTTACCCGGGGAAATCACTTTCCAAGTTATATAAATGTCTAACCATCATGTTGTGCAATTGAAAGTAATATAATATTGAATGTCAATCCTAATTGAAAGTCTTTTTTTTTCTCTCTCTCTTCCTTCCTCTCTGTAAATTAATTGTTAAAAAAGAATCATGTGTAAACAGTAAGTCAATGAACATATTGCTTTGTATCGCAAAGTCTGAATAGTAGAACCTCCTTTCTCAAACTTAATTAGTTCTAGAAGGCTGTTTGGGAAGCAATTTGTTTGAAAACCCGATCATTCCCACCCCCATTAGAAATTATGTAAATTGAGTTAATCTGTTCCAGACTGCCAACTGATAAAAAGGTGTTAACGTTAGTATAAATAAACACTTCTTTTCTTAAATGCATTGAACTACACCCTATAAGCCCTAAAGCAACTTTTCATGCATCACTGCCTGTGAAATGCTACCACCACTTCATGCTTTTTTTTTTTTTTTATCCAATCAGCCACAGGGTTTCTATCTATTCAAGTGCCTGGGGTTGTTGTGTTGGGAGCACTTTCACGCCCTTAGCAATGTCAGCACTCTTGATGGCCTCTTTATCTTTTAAAATTGTGCTAATGGTGGATTTCCCCAGCAGCAAAAGTAGTCAATCTCCTTTGATTGTTGCCTGAGAGATGCTTTTTGTCATGCTGAGGTATCAGCAGGAAGGGGTTGTCAGGTCAAAAACTGAAGTTTGAACTGCAGCGGGTAGGCCGGGAGGGTAGGGGGGCAGAAGGGGGGGGGGGGTAAGAGATCAACCGAAGATAAGCATAACCAATGGACATAAGACACTGGGGGGTAGGGGAGGCCAGGGGATTGTCAAGGGCGGCGGGGGGGAAAAAGGAGACATATGTAATACCCTTTGTAATATTTAAGCAATAATAAAAAAAAAGAAAGAAAGAAAACTGAGGTTTGGGTGACAACCAAGACATTTTTCTGGTTTGAGATCCTAATTGTTCCAGATGTTCAAGAACCGAGGTTGACTGCATTTTGGATCCACATTATCTATGAACTTGACTATCTACATCGAACATGTCAAACTCAAAGGCTAACACGGGCCAAATAAACAAGGTTTAAGTTTATGTGGGCCGCAAAAAAAAAAAAAAAAAGCTTTAGTAATTTTCATAGAAACATAGGTTTATTTCAATAGAGATATGCTGAATACAAAGGGCTGAAATAAAGAGTAATCATTAACACAAAATAATAGAACATTTTAATAAAAATTGATATTTTTTTCTTGGACATTAACTTACCAGACACTGAATAACTGCACAAATTAATGAGCACGGTGCAAATAAACCTATTTTTCTTGTTTTCCAAAAGCGAAATATTTCCTGTTGCACGCACCAAATAAGTCAGTCCAAGACTAATGACGTGGCAATTGGCTTCTGCAATATTGGCTGCTAGTATTAGTGGAGAGAAATGGTGCGCCTGCGCATAAGGCACTTAAGGGAAACGAATGCAACATGATTATAGTAATCAGGCATTAGGGAACTTTGTAGTTCGTTATTAATAACTAGAGGGCCAGTGCATAAAAATTCATGCACTGGAGGAGGTCCCTCAGCCCGGCCTGCCCCCTCTCACCGTCCAGGAGCCCTCAGGGGTGGGAGGCGACCCGGCGATCAGGGGAAGGTGACGCCTCATCACATTTCTGCTGCTGCCACTGCCGGCAGTGCAAGCCTCAGCCAGTCCTGGTTACCTGAGCCTCTGGAGGCCCTGGGAGGCTGGGCAGCCACCATCAGAGGCTTGCTTGCACCTCAGGCTGGCCCTGGGCAGCTGGGCAGCTGAGGGGACTGGGCGCCACCATCTTTTGTCTGTGGTCAACACCATCTTTGAGGGTGGGGCAGTCAATTAACATATTCCCCCCTTATTGGCTGTGGGTGCCATCATTGTGATGGCATGAGGGTCAATTAGCATATTCCCTCTTTATTAGATAGGATTATGCATAACAGGATATTGTAAAAATTAGGTAACGAAATTTTTTTTTTTAATTAAATCTTTATTGTTCAGATTATTACATTTGTTCCTCTTTTTTTCCCCCCATAACTCCCCTCCTCCCAGTTCCCGCCCCACCCTCCGCCCTCACTCCCCACCCACTGTCCTCATCCATAGGTGCACGATTTTTGTCCAGTCTCTTCCCGCATCTCCCACACCCCTTTCCCCCCCAGGAATAGTCAGTCCATTCCCTTTCTATGTCCCTGATTCTATTATAATCAACAGTTCATTCTGTTCATCAGATTATTTATTCACTTGATTCTTAGATTCACTTGTTGATAGATGCATATTTGTTGTTCATAATTTGTATCTCTACCTTTTTCTTCCTCTTCCTCTTCTTAAAGGATACCTTTCAGCATTTCATATAATCCTGGTTTGGTGGTGATGAACTCCTTTAGCTTTTCCTTATCTGTGAAGATCTTTATCTGACCTTCAATTCTGAATGATAGCTTTGCTGGATAAAGTAATCTTGGTTGTAGGTTCTTGGTATTCATCACTTTGAATATTTCTTGCCACTCCCTTCTGGCCTGCAAAGTTTCTGTTGAGAAATCAGCTGACAGTCGTATGGGCATTCCCTTGTAGGTAACTGAGTTTCTTTCTCTTGCTGTTTTTAAGATTCTCTCTTTATCTTTTGCTCTTGGCATTTTAATTATGATGTGTCTTGGTGTGGTCCTCTTTGGATTCCTTTTGTTTGGGGTTCTCCGCGCTTCTTGGACCTGTAAGTCCATTTCTTTCACCAGGTGGGGGAAGTTTTCTGTCATTATTTCTTCAAATAGGTTTTCAATATCTTGCTCTCTCTCATCTTCTGGCACCCCTATAATTCTGATGTTGGTACGCTTGAAGCTGTCCCAGAGGCTCCTTACACTATCCTCTCATTTTTGGATTCTTTTTTCATTTTGCTTTTCCGGTTGGGTGTTTTTTGCTTCCTCGCATTTCAAATCATTGACTTGATTCTTGCGCTCCTCTGGTCTGCTGTCGGGAGTCTGTATAATATTCGTTATTTCAGTCCGTGTATGCTTAATTTCTAGTTGGTTCCCCAATATAAGATTGAGGGTCTTATTAGTTTTCTTGTAGATCTCATTAAGTTTATCGGCGGCTTCTAAACAGTTCTTGAGAGACCTTAAAAGTGTGGTTCTGAACTCTATATCTTCCATTGACAATTTTGTCCTGTTTCTTTGTCTCCGCATTTTGTTATGCTTCCTTGGTGCACCCCCTAGTGGTCTTTGTTCACAGTCTTATAGTTAAATCTTGATGTTGTAGCTAATTCCAGGGAGGGTTTGACCTCCAGGCCAAGTGGCTATGAGAATCAGCTGTGTCAGCAGTGAGAGAACTTCTGTCCTCTAGGGAGGTACTAATCTAGCCTTTGCCTGAGGCTATCCGGCAAATGCCTGTGTGCAGGGCTTGGGCGGGGCGGGTCGCACAGGATCAACAGGGTGGGCCGGAGAGAGCAGTTATGGCGGCTCTCAGTCCTGTCCCCAGGGGCTCTGCCTCTCTGAGTCCCAGCACCCGCTGCAAAGCTCAGAGAGAAAGCTGCACTCGCTCTGACCGAAGCCAGACAGTCCCGCTTCTCCCGTTTGAGTCAGGGTCGCTAAAGACTCGCCCGGATCTGGAGCTCAGAGTCTGCGACTCCCTCCCGATTGAAAACGCCAACCGCGCCCTCCGCCGCCAGCCCGCTCCGCGCACTCCGCACCTCAGAATTTGACTTCAGCACTGCGCCTCCTCTGAGTGTCCGTATGCGTTTCTCTTTCCTCCTAGTTGTAGGACTTCCACTCAGCCAGCGTTCCTGTGGTTCTGGGTGATGTCCCTTCCGTTTTTTGGTTTCACTTTTGAAGTAGTTGTTCAAAGCAGCAAACTCCGGCATTAACCTATGCCGCCATCTTGGTTCTGGTTAGGGAGAACTTTTTTCAAAATATATTTTTTTAAAAAAACTCTACGAACTAGGTTCTTAGATCCATTTTAGAGGTGAAGAAGCTGAGGCAGAGAGGTGAAGTTACTTGACTAGCTGGCATGTGACAGGGCTGGGATTCCAGGTAACGAAATTTTTAATAAAACGTTTCTTACATACCATTATATTGGCTGGGCCACCAAAATATTCATTGTGGGCCCCATGTGGCCTCCCCACCAGCGAATTTGACATGCTTGAACTCCATGTTCCCTCTGTCTCCAGTCTCCAGCTTCCTCTGCCGCCCTCTTGTGGCTTCCCTGGCCCTTGAGTCTCCCAGAGCCTTTCTCTGACCCTGTCCTGGTCCCATTTAGCAAACGCCCCAATCCTCTTAGCCAGGCCAGCCTCAGCAAAATATAGGGAGACTTAGCAGGGATTTGGAGGGACATATGACAGGCTGTGGTTGAGGGGTGGGCACAAGTGCAGGAGGAGGGGCACAGAGGGAGACAGACTGAGGAGCAGGAGAGGGGAAACATAGGTGCAGAGAGGGGCGAGATGGTGGTTAGGGACAAAGGGGAAACCGAAGCAGGGACATTTCTTGATCTCAAAACCAGAAAAGCCAGGTGCCCCCCTCTTGGGTCACTTCCCATGTCACAGCAGCTGTCCCATGTAGTCTAACGTCCCTATAAAATGTCCATTGAGGCCGCAGCCTAATCCCATGCCAACAGGAGGCCCCACCACACACCAGAGCCTTCCAGCGCCTTTCTGAGAAGACAGCCAGCATCTGAGCTGCGGGAGCCGGCTGCCCAGCTGGAGAGCACAGCCCCCACCCTCTGCTCTGGGAGCTGGGCCCAGCCAACCTGCTTCTTGAAGGACATGTGGGCAGCTGGACGTCCATGGGACTTTGGGTAACGACATCACCTTCTCCACGCATGTAGGGGTGAATACCATGCAGTGTGTTGTGCCATTAACATGCTCAGCACAGAGCCTGGGTCACCGGTCTTGAATCAATGGGAGTCTTACGTATTCTGCCCCTTGGCTGCCCCCCTCATATCCTCCCTCCCTGCTGTCTGTGTTGTGTAACTTCCTACTTCCCCTTCCCTCTTCTCCTTGGGTTTCTCTCCTTCCTCCTCAGTCTCTGGGCTTCTCCCCAGTGGGTTTCTCTGGCCTTGACCTGGTCTGGCTCACCACCTGCTCCCACCCTCTTAACCCAGGCCCGGGCAAGCCAATGTCCACAGAACCTCAGCCAGATCAGAGGAGAAATGAAGGGAACATGGGTCATATGGACAAATTATGTCCCCCCTGCAGGCCTGGGGTTCTATACCCTTTTCAAGCCCTGCTCCCCACTTTCTCCTGCCTCCTCGGTGCCTGTGAGACCTGGGCTGCAGGTGCATCAGAGTCTCTGGGATCCCCTCCCCCATGCGAGACCCAGGAGTCGCTCTCAGGAAGAGACAGGGAAGCAACAGTGTCTCCTGGCTGCAATTCATCTGCAGTGACGTGGGCAGAGGATGGACTGCATAGAAGATGTTCACAAACATCCTTGGTTGCATTTGCATTGTCAATAAAAAATTAAAGTCTATTTGTCTCCGAACTCACCAAGTTGCATCCTTTGGATATACACAGCTTTGTATGTCCATTGTCCCTCAATAAAGTGGGTTTTAAAAGCCTACCATCCGACAGGGACACCTGCAACACTCAGCCTGAGTTGGAGTAATTTCTGGTGAAGCAGTTTCTGGTCATGTTTTCATCGCTGTCGCAGACACTGGCTTCAATGTGCTGAAGGCAGCCGCCATTGGTTACTTATTAGGCCTTCTGCCCGCCCCCAAGCTGCCTTTTCCTTAAATAAAGTGTTTAACTTAGAAAAAGTTATTTTTATTGATGAGAGAGAGAGAGAGAGAGAGAGAGAGAGAGCGATTTCTACTTCCACTTATTTAGTATGTATTCATTGATTGATTTTTTTATGTGCCCTGACCAGGGTGGGATGCCTGGCCTTGGTGAATCAGACAGAACAAGTTCTAACCCACTGAGGTAACAGCCACGGCCAAAACAACTTTTAAACCCTTCGTTTTTGTTTTCTTTGACTCCACTCAGCTCTCCACCTCCCCCCTGGCCCTGTGAAGCAGGGTGGGAGGAAATGTAAGTTTTGTACTGTATTCATTTCATCTTCGATGTTTGCATTTCTTCCAGGGAAGTGAGGGTTTTTTATTTTTTACCTTTTAAAAAACAGTATTGCCGATAACTTAAAACTCTAATGCTTGCAGCTCACGTGCGAAAAACCATGTGGAATACACACATACACAAACTAGTACAAGTAATAAATGAATTTTGCAAGGTCCCAGGATGCAAAATCAATAAGCTAATATTAATTGTATTTTTGTATAGTGAAAATGAGGAATAAGAAAAGGATATCTTAGAAATAATATAATTTACAGCTTCAGACCAGGGGCAAGGTTGGTTGTACCTTTGTCCCTAACACTGAAATGTGGCGAGTTTGATTCCCGCTCAGGGTACATGCACATGTTATAGCTTCAATGCCTGGTCTGAACGGGTACAGGAAGCAACCAATCAATGTTTTTTTTTTTAATATCACCTCTCTCTCTCTCTCTCTCTCTCTCTCTCTCTCTCTCTCTCTCTCTGTCTCCCTCTCCCTCCCTCCCTCTCTCCCTTTCTCTCTCCCTCTCATACTCTGTTTCTAAAATTAATAAACAGATCTGGGGAGATTAAACATGGTAGCAGAGTAAATGGAAGCTCACAAACATGCTCCCAGGACCAAACTGGAATTACAACTAAAATACAGAATAACCAGCCTGAGAAAATAACTGAGGACCAGCTGGAGAGAACCCTGATATCCAAGGACAGAAAGTGGAAACCGCATAAAGACAGATAGGAAAGGCAGAAGTATGCTAGAAGATGCACAGATGATGGCACAAACCCTGAAGGATATGGGGATTACAGAATAGGAGCCCAGAGTTATAAATCAGATGATGGAGTTTGCCTTCTGATATGTGACCACAATTCTAGATGATGCAAACATGTATTCAAGCAATGCCAAGAAAGCTACTGTTGGTGCAGATGATGTGCGATTGACAATCCAGTGTCTGCTGACCAGTCTTTTAGCTCTCCGCCCCCAAGAGAGTTTTTATTAGATACTGGGGGCCTGGTGCACGAAATTCATGCACATTAAAAGGGAATTAATTAGCGGAAATATTTTAATATTGCTATTTGCCCTTTCTCTATAATAGAAGTGTGAGAGATGAAAGGAAATTAGTAAAATGTATATGAAAATAATATATAAATGTATTAATAAATAAACAGTAACAAAAGGATATAATAACAACAGAGGCATGATATAAAAACAACAAAAACATGATATAAAACAACAAAACCATGATATAAAAATAACAATGATGCAAACAATGACTGATAAAGTGATTAAGCTTATTCTAGTATCTCCCTGTACACCACATTAAGAGTGAAAACACTTTCAGAGTACTTGACTAATTTCCCTTGTGATGAAGTATTTAGAAGTTTAACTTTAACATCACATGCTCTTCAAAAGCAGCATATAACTGACCATGTGGGAAAATGAGTTCAGGCAGGAATATTCCTACTCTGTCTAGAGTTTGTCTTTGTGGTTTATTAATAGTCATCACAAATGCTGGCATCACGGGAAACTGTCATTGAATCAATTTAAATGGGAGGCCAGTGTCAGATGGGGACAAATTAATTCTTGGAATCAGAACAACCTCTCCTTCTGCATATCCTGTTAATACTTCAGCTTCAATAATGTCAGGTCATAATCTTTTGATAATAAATCTGGCACCATTACAAAGACCCCATTTCCTATTAAGATTTCTCAATAGCATGATGATTGCACCCACGTTCAATTTTAATTTGTGACACGGCATTCCCGAAGGAGTAATACTACTAAGAAATTATATGGGAAAGTTTTCCTTTTCAGCATCATCTGTGGAATCAATGGAATCATCATTCAAATATGTGTGAAAATCTCCATCGAGTATACCACAAATTTCTTCATTTAATTTTTGAACTTGTTCATTTTTTTGGACAAAGAATTGCACATTTAGATAATATTTTTAATATTATCTATAGATATAATATTTCCAAATGTAGCTTCAATAATAGATTCATTACAAATCATTTCACAGGAAATTTCAATAATATCCATTCCTAAATGAAAATTACTACCAAGTTTGCCATCTCCAAGTTTTGCTAACCATTCACTATAAGCAGAATCCTCTGATCTCATATTTGTTGTAAGAGACAACTTTCTGAAACATCCCCAAACATTGTAGTACTTTAAACTCGTTTGTACTGTGGCCAATCACATAGCATGCAGTAGAATACTGAGACATTGTAGAAAATCCCCTCCAAGAAGGAGAACTTTCCCACCAAATACAACCTTTAAATTTATAATTTCTCTTAGTTGTCTGTCTATGGCATTTATAGCATGACTGGATGCCATGGTGCATTCATCAATAATGAGAAGTTGGGCCTTTTTTTAAATAGTTTTAGCAACTTCACTGTTTATATTGAGTCTAAAAATTGAAGTTTCATTTAGTGGAATGGATAATTTATATTGAGAATGAAAGGCCCTTCCACCGAGAAGTAAATTTGCAGCAATTCCTGTAGATGCTGTGGGTAAAACAGTACCACCATGACCTCTAATATAATGTATTAAAACTTTATACAGATATGCAGGTGAATAGGATTCCTAGCTGGCAGGCCCCTGACAGCAAGCTGGCCACCTGTAGATTCCGTGAGGAATGGGGCTCCCTCCTCCCTCCTGTCAGGGTCTGGGGTGCAGGTGAATGGTGTTCCTGGCTGGCAGGTCACTGACAGCAAGCTATCCAACAGCAGATTCTGCGAGGAATGGGGCTGCCTCCTCCCTACTGTCAGGGTCTGGTTTGAAAGCCGGCCACGCCCCCTGTTGGGCCAGAACCAGAGTTCTACCACAAGTGGCCTCCTCCTCAGCAACCCAGGACTGAGTGCTGCTGGGCGTTCCTGGTGCTCTGAGGGTGGGTTCTTCCCTCAGGCCTAGCAGGAAATAGCTCTGGGAGGACGCAGCCCTTGGCAAGGGGACCGAGGACTCAGTGCATCCGCTCTGAGGGCCAGTTCCTGCCTGAAACCTCGCCCTCGCTGGAAACAGCTGGGGGAGGGCGCAGCTGTTGCCAAGACAACTCCTGGAGGACTGACTTCCTTCCGGTTGGTGGAGCCTCAGATGTGACGCATTACACCTAAGGTTTTTATATAAATAGATTGCAAGGCAAGCAAACGGAACCCCACTGCCATTGATCAAGCCATATTCAGGTCCTAGAATGCCACCTCATAGCTATTGCTTGACTTCTCCAAACTATAAGCTTACATCTTTATAAAAGACAAACAAACAAACAAAAAGCTTCTACTTCTGTGGGAAGAATACCAGTTCCATGATTAAGTGTTGGTTTAGTTACTAGCAGACCAAGTACTCCCACACTTGGCACACCAACCCCACAAACCATGTCAGTTTCAACTGAAGTAGGGACTCCAATTTCCCTCACAGGGCAAAGGTTTACACTTCATGGTCCCAGCTGTAAAAACATCAATTCCTGCAACATCAGCAGTTCAGAATGTTCTGATTAATCCATCATGGATTAGGTCCACACACATTCTTATTACCCCTGACATGGTGTCACCACAAAAATACTGCCAGTGAATCAACAGACACATTGAAAAGAAAACGTGAAGGTGATGATGATGACTAGGATACGTTGTAATGTAGACTCGAGGCATGTAACATGTATACTTGATTTTGAGTCCACTGTACTGAGATTCAACACACATGCTGGATGTTCTCAAGTTGTGTTTTAGAATACTTAGTATTAAATCAGTAAATACAGTTAGCATAGTTTTTTAAAAAATATATTTTATTGATTTTTTAAAGAGAGGAGGGGAGTGGGATAGAGACTTAGAAACATCGATGAGAGAGAAACATCAATCAGCTGCCTCCTGCACACTCCCTACTGGGTATGTGCCCACAACCAAGGTATATGCACTTGACTGGAATCAAACCTGGGACCCTTGAGTCCGCAGGCCAATGCTCTATCCACTGAGCCAAACCAGTTAGGGCAGTTGGCATAGTTTTTAATTGAGATGTATTTTCTTTAAGAGAAGGCATAATGGTTTCCCATCAGCCTTAAAGTGAAAGAAATAAAGTTGTCATTCATTAAAAAATAAAAAAAAATGCAAACACTGTTAACCAAGATTTGATTTTAACTAAATTAACAGGGATTATATTATTTCAGTGTTTTTTTTTAAATATATTTTATTGATTTTTTACAGAGAGGAAGGGAGAGGGACAGAGAGTCAGAAACATCGATGAGAGAAAAACATCGATCAGCTGCCTCCTGCACACCCCCCACTGGGGATGTGCCCGCAACCACAGTATATGCCCTTGACTGGAATTGAACCTGGGACCCTTCAGTTTGAAGGCCGACACTCTATCCACTGAGCCAAACCGGTTAGGGCTCAGTGTTATTTTTAAAAATTCAAAAATCTCTTTGTCTTTCACTCTCTAATAAGTAAATATCTCATATCTACATAAGTAAACATCCCGACAAGGTAAATATCCCATAGCTACAACTCTAGTCTACATATCTAACTGCAAGACTCACTGTACTTGAACCTTGTTCAGAGAGTGACTAGCAAGTGATCACACCACCTTGGTTCTGTGGTCTTGACGTGAGACATTCTGCAGCGGCTGTAGTTGCCCCACCCTACGTTACCCTCCAGGCATTGCCAGCGGGCGTTCACTCTTCCTCTCAGTGACTGGTGAATGCATGCATTTACTAGGCCTGTTTAGCATAAACTTAAAACTGCAGAAATGCCTAGAGAAAACTCCTCTGTGAAGTTAAACTTTCATACCTACTTCATTTTCATTGCACAGATGAGTCTACAGAAATAAAGAGGAGGAAACATACTTGGTGAATTTGTGAACGTATGCATTCAGAAAACCTATTGAGTATGAAATGGCGTTTTGGCTTTAACACTCACCCCCCTTGCCTGCATAAGTCCCATAGCTTGCTAAGGGTCTGTGCGGCTCAGAGGGGCTGGACTCAGTGACCAGGGACACCTAGATGAGACCCAGGTCATTTATGCCCAAGAGAAATCGGCTAACTGTCCACCTTCAACCCATCTCCCCTTCATTACATAGGGACACCAGTCCTGAACCAAAACCACGGACAGGGCCAGCCCCTCTGAAGTCTTCAAATTCCAGGACTTTAGGGGCAGCTTGGAGAATTGACTGGAAAAGTGGGAGTGGGTGCTCAAGACGCAGAAAAAGTCAGGGGGATGGTGGGGGAGGTGTGGTTCCCAGGGCCAGGAAGGCGTAAGATGATCCCCGGGCAATGGCTGGCGATTAGAGGGACTCCTTTGCCAGAACATAATACTGGGTTCCCTTAACCACAGCACCAAAGCGGTGAGGCCACTGAGGCCTTCCAGCGCCCAGGAGAAGCACCCAGTGCAGTAGCTACTCCAGCAAAAGACAAAGCAATGATTCTGCCTCCACCCTCAAACCCACACCCTAAGACTTCATACCTGAGAGCAGGGTGAGGAAGAGTCCCTGGCAGAACCCTTAGGGTGGGAGCAGTGGGTGGTGCGTGCCTACCAGGTATTAAAGGAGACATACCCAGGCATGAGGGCAAGATCCTCAAGCAAGGAGGGCACAGGAGCATCCAGGATGCAAGAACCCGGGTTTCCCACCGGTGAGTCTGGGCCCACCGTGAGGGCTTGGGGACAGTAGGTGGGATCCTGGGGCTGGGGTTGGAGGCTCCTGGGCATCCAAGGGCCAGCTTCTCTGGGAGGCTTGGTGGGTTTGGGGGATGGAATGACACCGTCGGGGTGAGGGCAGGTGGAGGGGAAGCCCACCCGGGGCACCAGCCTGGGTGAGTTTGAGGCCGCGCCATGCCTGGCTGTGGGTCCCGTAAGAAGCACGCAGGCGCTGCTCCCGGGCCCGTTTGGGAGATGTGGATGCCCAGGCCTACGGAAGCCGGTGGCCAGGGCGGGCAGGTGCCGGGTCAGGGCCGCTGCGCCGCAGGCCACGCTCCCAGGCGCCAGCAGGGTCGCCCTGCCCTCGGGCCCAGGGCTGCCACCTGCTCACAAGGGTGTGTTGTGGCCCAGGCCTGGTGAGCTGCGGACAGTCCTTGGAGTTCCTCTGCCCCCCTTTTCCTCTCGGACAGGCTCCCGGCTGTCCCCAAGCGCCCCGAGGAAGGGGCCGGGGCTGCGGCGGCGGTGCACGGTGTTCAGCGCACAGCAGCTGCGGGTCCTGGAGGAATTCTTTGAGGGGAAACCCTACGGCACCTATGAGGAACGCGAGACCCTGGCGGCCAGGCTGAACCTGTGGGAGTACCAAGTGCAGGTACGGCCCTGACCCCAGCAATCACCCCACTCGCTCCCACTGCCCGCTGCCCACCGTCCAACCCATGCCCTCTCCGGGGCCCACCCCAACCAAGGGTCGATAGTTGGGTCTGGGGGCGGAGGGAGAGGGTGAGGCCGGCCCTTCTTCCCTGAGTCTCCTAAGTCCTGGGCGAAGGTGGAAGCGCCCAGCTTTTCCCATTTTACACTTGCTCCCTGTCCCCTCTCTCCCTACGTGTGGCTCAAGAACAGCAGGGCCAAAGACCGCAGACTGCAGCGACTGCGTGGGCAGCAAAGCCAGAGAGCCCACGCTGCGCCCCAGGAACCGGGAGTCTGCGCCCCTCAGCCCTCGCCCGTGCCCGCGCCGGCGGGCCCTGACAGCCCGGTGCTCTCTGCCAGTCCTGTGCAGCCGCCCCAGGAATGGAAAGTCTGCCCCCCTCAGCCTGCGCATGCACCCACGCCCGCGCCAGCGTCTGCGCCTGCTAAACCTGCGTCCCAGGAGGACCCTAAGCTCCCTGCCAGCTCTGTGTTGCCCGCCACACCTGAGTGCCCTGCGGGCCCTGTGTTCCCAGCCGGTCCAGTGCTCCTCGCTGGCCCTGGACTCCCGGCCGGCCCCCTGCACCACGGGGGCCAGGGTTTCTGCAGCCTTCCTCTGCCCAGACCTTTGCAAGTCTTCCCAGCAGCAGATCCCAGCTCCTCCAGGTACAGCCAGGCCTCCTGGGACCCTGCGCAAGGCGTCCAGGGCACGGTCCTCGCTGCACCTGCTCCTGCTCCAGCTCCAGCTCCAGATCCAGCTGCAGTTCCATCTCCAACCCCAGCTCCATCCAAGGCCACAGTCTCGCCTCAGGGCCCCGATGATGCCGGGAATTTCTTCCAGACCCTGGTTTCACAGATCTGCTTTCACCCTATTGCTTCCTGGAGGAGCCCTTCTCCTCCCCCAGGCCCTGCCTGGTACAACTTTGTGGGTGACAGCCATGTGGACCTCTTCCAATTACTGGATCTCTGAGGGAGTGTGTTCCCACCAAGTCCTGCAGATGCCGCGGGACCAGAGGGGACCCGGATGTGCGCCCACGTGGGTGTGAGAAGCCCCGGTCAGTGCGTCTCCACCGCCAGTTGCTCTTGTGCAGAGTGAGCGCACCTCTAAGCATCCACCTTAGGGAGGTGGCCTGGCTCTGCCCCCTTCATGGCCACGACACATGCGTGTGGTGTCTGGCTGGGCTGGGCTGCTCTGTCCGTGGTCAGGGCTGAGACCATCAGGCTAATGTGACCTTGCTGCCAGTTCTCAGGGCAGGGAGCGCCATAGGAGCTGCTGGTGCGGGATCCACTGGAGAGCTGCTGCCCAGAACCTTCCCAAGGACCCAGCCCAGCCTCCGCGCTCCTCCTGGCGGCGTGCTCTGGAACCGGTAGGACTGGGCGAGCTTTTTGAGTGTGCACATCTGTGACTCCCAGCTTCCTCATGCTTTTCCTATCGCATTTTCTGGACTCAGAGAATTCAACACCTTCTCGTGGCATCATTGGACACCGGGAGGACAAATCACGTGTTTGGGGTTTTTATTTTCTTTTATTATTTCTTTGCTCATTTCTCTTCATTAATTGGAATTGATTCTATTTCTCAGAAATAAACTGTCACTAACATCGGTCCCACTTGTATTTTTTTATCAGTAGAATTTCTGTATTTTAGGACTGTTTCAGTGCTTCTTGTTGCCAGTTACATATCTGTTTGTCCTTCCCATCCGTGGCAAACTGATGCCATCAAATCTAATGAATTTATTAATAAAAGTTAAAAATAACCTTGGCCACGTGTTTCATTTTCAAATTGACATAAAACTCTATAGAAGCCTTGTCTACTGTCTCTGCTTTCTCGGTTGTAAACTGTCCTTGAATATATCTAGCAGTGATGGTGTGTATTGTGAGGTAGGGGTTCAGCTTCAGGGTGGTTTGGGGTGTGTGTGTGTGTGTGTGTGTGTGTTCTTCTGGGTTTTCAAAACACAATGTAAGGAGAGGCTGTTCATTTGTCCTAAGTCAAGGGTCCAGGTAACCACACACCAAAAGTCTACAGGAGGTACACATGAGAAATAAGAGAAAGGAATTCAAACATAGCACTACAGAAAGTCCTCAAAATACAGGACAAGAGAACAGGAAAATAACACAGGAACAGAGGATTCTGAAACATTCAGAAAACCACAAAACCGAAAGCACATATAACTGGTGATAATCTCTTTAAGTATAAATAGAGGACAAGATCCAACTGAAAGACAAGCAGAGCCCTGCAGTTGTGGCTCAGTAGGTGAGAGGTCATGTCATGCACCGGAAAACTGAGGGCTCCATTCTGGGTCAAGGGATTCCTGGTCAAGGGCACATACCTGGTTGCAGATTCTATACCTAGCACTGGTCAGGGCGCTTGCTGTCTGGGAGGCAAGGAACCCATGTTTCTCTCAAATCATTGTTTCTCTCTCTCTCTCTCCCTCATGTCAAAAAATAACAAAATTTCTCTAAAACATTCTTAAAAAGTAAAGAAGCCCACATTTGCTCCACTACTGGTGTCCTACTCACGGTCGCTGGCTGAGGGACCTGGACAGATATCACCAAGCCTGTCTCAGAAACCAGCCCGCACTCCAAGGCATGAAAGGCTCGGTTCCCCATCCCCTCCCCCAACCCCTCCCCAGAGCTCTGCCCATCCAATTCGGTGGGAGGCGCTGTGCCTACCAGGTATTTAAGGCGGCACTCCCAGGGCTGTTTGCCAGAGCTTCAAGCGCAGAGGGCACAGGAGCATCCAGGATGCAAGAACCCGGGTTTCTCACCGGTGAGTCTGGGCCCACCGTGAGGGCCTGGGGACCGGTGGTGGGATCCTGGGGCTGGGGCTAGGGCTGGGGGTGGGGACTCCTGGAGGCTTCTCTGGGAAGCTTGGTGGGTTTGGGGGATGGAATGACACCGTCGGGGTGAGGGCAGGTGGAGGGGAAGCCAACCCGGGGCACCAGCCTGGGTGAGTTTGAGGGCCCTGCCATGCCTGGCTGTGGGCCCCGCAAGGAGAACGCAGGCGCTGTGCCCGGGACCCTTTCGGAGATGTGGATGACCCGGCCTACGGAGGCCCGGTGGCAGGGGCGGGCGGGTGCCCGATCAGGGCCGCTGCGCCACAGGCCACGCTCTCAGGCACCAGCCGCCACCTGCTCACAAGGGTGTGTTGTGGCCCAGGCCTGGTGGGCTGCGGACAGTCCTTGGAGCTCCTCTGACCTGGCTTCCCCCTTCTGCCAGGCTCCCGGCTGTCCCCAAGCGCCCCGAGGAAGAGCACGCGGCGGCGGCGCACGGTGTTCAGCGCACAGCAGCTGCGGGTCCTGGAGGAATTCTTTGAGGGGAAACCCTACGGGACCTATGAGGAACGGGAGACCCTGGCGGCCAGGCTGAACCTGTGGGAGTACCAAGCGCAGGTACGGCCCTGACCCCAGCAATCACCCCACTCGCTCCCACTGCCCGCTGCCCACCCTCCAAACCATGCCCTCTCCCGTGCCCACCCCAACCCCGGGCCGATAGTTGGGTCTGGGGGCGGAGGGAGAGGGTGAGGCCGGCCCTTCTTCCCTGAACCTCCTCAGCCCTGGGCGAAGGTGGATGCGCACAGCTTCTCCCCTCTTACACTTGCTCCCTGTCCCCTCTCTCCCCAGGTGTGGCTCAAGAACCGCAGGGCCAAAGACCGCAGGCTGCAGCGACTGCGCGGTCAGCAAGGCCAGAGAGCCCACGCTGCGCCCCAGGAACCGGGAGTCTGCGCCCCTCAGCCAGCGCCCGTGCCCGCGCCGGCGGGCCCTGCCAGCCCGGTGCTCTCTGCCAGTCCTGTGCAGCCGGCCACATCTGAGCGCTCTGAGGAGCCAGTGTTCCCCGCGGGCCCTGTGTTCCCAGCGGGCTCTGTGCTCCCCGCAGGCCCTGGGCTCCCCGCAGGCCCTGGGCTCCCCGCTGGCCCTGTGTTCCCCACCGGTCCTGTGCTCCCGGCAGGTCCTGTGCTCCCGGCAGGCGGCTTTGTGCTCCTCGCTGGCCCTGTGCTCCCCACCAGCCCTGCGCTCCCTGCCGCCCCCGTACACCACGGGGGCCCGGGTTTCGGCAGCCTCCCTCCGCACAGACCCTTCCAAGTCTCCCTAGCAGCAGACCCCAGCGCCTCCAGCGACAGCCAGGCCTGCTACGACCCTGCGCAAGGCCTCCAGGGCACGGTCACCTCTGCCTCTGCTCCAGCTCCAGCTCCAGCTCCAGCTCCAGCTCCAGCTCCAGCTCCAGCCCCTGATCCAAATCCAGGTCCTGCAACTGCTGCAGCTCCAACTCCAGATTCAGCTCCAGATCCAGCTCCAGCTTCAGACCCAGCTCCAGCTCCAGCTCCAACTCCAAATCCAGCTCCATCCGAGGCCACACTCTCGCCTCAGGGCCCCGAGGACGCTGGGAATGTCTCTCCAGACCCTGATTTCACAGACCCGCTCTCTCCCTGTTGCTCCGCGGAGGAGCCCTTCTCCTCCCTCAGGTCCTGGTACGACTTGGTGGGTGACAGCCACATGCACCTCTTCCAGTTACTGGATCTCCCAGTGGGTGGGTCCCCGCCAAGTCCTGCAGATGCCGCAGGACCAGATGGGACCCGGGTGTGCGCCCACGCGGGTGCGAGAAGCGCCGGTCAGTGCGTCTCCACCCCCAGTTGCTCTCCTGCAGAGTCAGCGCACTTCTAAGCATCCACCTTGGGAATGTGGCCTGGGCTCTGCGCACCGCCCCCACGCCCCCTGGTGGGCACTTCGCATGCGCCTGGCGGAGGCGGCGGCGGCAGTGGAGGCTGCAGTGGCGGCCGCGGCTGCAGCAACAGCAGCTGCGGCCCTGGGCTGCTGTGTCTGAGGTCCAGGTTGAGCCCATTAGGGCGCATATGGCCTGGCTGTGCTGCTGGTTTTCGGGGCTGGGACCGAAATAGCTGCTCCTGCGGAGAGCTGCTGCCCAGAACCTTCCCAAGGACCCAGCCCCGCCTCCGCGATCCTCTTGGCGGCATGCTCTGGCTCCCTTAGGACTGGGCAAGCTATCCCAGTGTGCACATCTGCGACTCGCGGCTTCCAGGTGCTTTTCCCATCGCATTCCCTGGACTCGGAGAATTCGGCATCTTTTCACGGCGGCATCATTGCACACCGGGAACACTCAGCACGTGTTGGGGCTGTTTCTTTTCTTTTATGTCACGTTATAATTTCTTTGCTCATTTCTCTGCATTCATTGGAATTGAAGCTAGTTCTCGACAATGAACTCTTACAGACATCGGTCCCATTGGTATTTTTTTATCAGTAGAATTTCTGGATGTTAAGGACTATTTCAGTGCTTCTCCTTGCCTGTTACATATCTGTTTGTCCTTTCCATCCGTGGCAAACGGGTGCCCTCAAACCTAATGAATTTATTAATAAAAGTTAAAAATGACCTTGACCACGTGTTTCATTTTCAAATGGACATAAAACCCTATAGAAGCCCTGTCCGCTGTCTCTGCGATCCCCACTGTAAACAGTCCTTGAATACATGTGGCAGTGATGGTGTGTGGTGTGAGGTAGGGCTTCAGCTTCGGGGTGGTGTGTGTATGTGTGTGTGTGTGTGTGGTGTGTGTGTGTGTGTGTCTCCTGGATTTTCAACCTCCCATGTAAGGAGAGGCCACTCATTTGTCCTAAGCCAAGTGGTCCAGGTAACCGCACGCCAAAAGTCTACAGGACGTACACTAGAAACAAGAGAAAGGAATTCAAACGTAGCACTACAGAAAGTCCTCAACATACAGGACAAGAGAGCAGGAAAATAAAAGAGGGACAGAGGATTCTAAAACAATCAGAAACCATCCAATCGCCAGCACGCATAACTGGCGATAATCTCTTTAAGTATAAATAGATGACAAGATCCAATTGAAAGACAAAGGAAGCCCGGCTGGGGTTGCTCAGTAGGTGAGAGGTCGTGTCGTGCCGGAATCGCTGACGGCTCCATTCTGGGTCAAGGGATTCCTGGTCAAGGGCACATACCTGGTTGCACATACCAGGTTCTATCCCTGGCTCTGGTCCGGGTGCTTGTGGGAGGCAACCAATCCATCTTTCTCTCACATCATTGTTTCTCTCTCTCTCTCTCTCTCTCTCTCTCTCTCTCTCTCTCTTTCTCTCTCATCTAAAAATAACAAAATTTCTCTAAAACATTCTTAGAAAGTAAGAAGCCCACATTTGCTCAACTGCTTATATCCTACTCACGGTCTTTGGCTGAGGGACCTGGACAGATATCACCAAGTCTGTCTCAGAAACCAGTCCGCACTCCAAGGCATGAAAGGCTCGGTTCCCCATCTCCTCCCCCAACCCCAAGCCTGGCCCCTCCCCTCAGCTTTGCCCATCCAATTGGCGGCAGGTGATGCCGAAATTTATTTATTTATTTATTTATTTATTCATTCATTCATTCATTCATTCATTTATTTATTTTTGGTGTGTTACACACCCTGTTTTTCTTTTAGACATCATGGAGAAGGGGGCCTCCAGTCACAATTCATAAACCAAGGAATTGGTTGGGTGATCCCTTGTGGACATCAGGGCCATCAACTTTCGTGCAGACCAACGTGCTCCCAGGAAGCAGAAATCATGTCCAGTTAGGGGAGACCCCGCCCTGACACGGGAAGAGGCAGTGTCGACGGCGAGCTGAATCTAGAAGGAGACCTCACCGTTTGGTTTCCTTTGGCATTCCATCACGCAGGCCATCGTCTTGCACATGGATTCCAATAAAAGCCCCCTCGGGAACAGCACACTACCCGAGTCCTCTTGAGGGCAGGGCCAGGGCTGTCTGGCCACCTAGGTCTCTCTCCCAGGCCCTCGAACAGGCACGTGGTGCGGGCAGCTGCTCGGTCAAAGCACTAATCAATGATTGCGCCTCCCCTAGAGCCCCGGCAGCCCCCACCCCCACCCCAGCGCATCGCCGGCTCACAGACACACCTGCACAAAGGGCGGGGCCCGAGGGCGGGGCTGCCTAGAGCCCCGTAGGGTGGGACCGGCGGGTGGCGCGTGCCTACCTGGTATTTAAGATGGCACTGGCAGGGCTGGTGGCCAGAGCTTCAAGCGCAGAGGATCCAGGAGCATCCAGGATGCAAGAACCCGGCTTTCCCACCGGTGAGTCTGGGCCCACCGTGAGGGCCTGGGGACCCGAGGTGGGATCCTGGGGCTGGGACTGGAGGCTCCTGGGCTTCCAGACCAGGGCCACCTTCTCTGGGAGGCTTGGTGGGTTTGAGGGATGGCATGACACCGTCGGGGTGAGGGCCGGGGGAGGGGAAGCCCACCCGGGGCACCAGCCGGGGTGAGTTTGAGGGCCTCGCCGTGCCTGGCTGTGAGCCCCGCAAGGAGAACGCAGGAGCTGCTCCCGGGCCCGGTTCAGAGATGTGGACGCCCAGGCCTACAGAGGCCGGTGGCGGGGGCGAGCGGGTGCCCGGTCAGGGCCGCTGCGCCACCGGCCACGCTCTCAGGCACCAGCCGCCACCTGCTCACGAGGGTTTGTTGTGGCCCAGGCCTGGTGGGCTGCGGACAGTCCTTGGTGCTCCTCTGACCTCCCTTTCCCCTTCTGCCAGGCTCCCGGCTGTCCCCAAGCGCCCCCAGGAAGAGCACGCGGCGGCCGCGCACGGTGTTCAGCGCACAGCAGCGGAGGGTCCTGGAGGAATTCTTTGAGGGGAAACCCTACGGCACCTATGAGGAACGCGAGACCCTGGCGGCCAGGCTGAACCTGCAGGGGTACCAAGTGCAGGTACGGCCCCCACGCCCACCCCAACCCGGGCAATCACCCCACTCGCTCCCACTGCCCGCTGCCCACCGTCCAAACCATGCCCTCTCCGGGGCCCACCCCAACCACGGGCCCATATTTGGTTCTGGGGGCGGAGGGAGAGGGTGAGGCCGGCCCTTCTTCCCGGAGCCTCCTCAGCCCTGGGCGCAGGCGGATGTGCCCAGCTTCTCCCCTCTGACACTTGCTCCCTGTCCCCTCTCTCCCCAGGTGTGGCTCAAGAACCGCAGGGCCAAAGACCGCAGGCTGCAGCGACTGCGCGGGCAGCAAGGCCAGGGAGCCCACGCTGCGCCCCAGGAACCGGCAGTCTGCGCCCCTCAGCCCGCGCCTGCGCCAGCGGGCCCTGCATCCCAGCAGGACCCTGTGCCCACTGCCAGCCCTGTGCTGCCCGCCACACCTGTGCGCCCTGAGGAGCCAGTGTTCCTGCCCGGCCCTGTACTCCTCGCCCGTCCTGTGCTCCCCGCCGGGCCTGTGTTCCCAGCCGGTCCTGTGCTCCCCTCCGGCCCTGTGTTCCCAGCCGGTCCTGTGCTCCCCTCCGGCCCTGTGTTCCCAGCCGGTCCTGTGCTCTCCACCGGCCCTGTGCTACCCGCCGCCCCCCTGCGCCACGGGGGCCCAGGTTTCTGCAGCCTCCCTCCGCACATGCCCTTGCAAGTCTTCCCAGCAGCACATCCTAGCGCCTCCAGCTCCAGCCAGGCCTGCTGGGACCCCGCGCAAGGCGTCCAGGGCACTGTCCCCGCTGCACCTGCTCCTGCTCCTGCTCCTGCTCCTGCTCCTGCTCCTGCTCCTGCTATAACTACGGCTCCACCTCCAGCCCCAGCTCCAGCTCCAGCTCCAGCTCCAGCTCCAGCTTCAGCTCCAGCTCCAGCTCTAGATCCAACTCCAACTCCAACTCCAACTCCAACTCCAACTCCAGCTCCATCCGAGGCCACACTCTCGTCTCAGGGCCCCGACAACGCCGGGAATTTCTCTTCAGACCCTGATTTCACAGACCTGCTCTCAGCCTTTTGCTTCTTGGAGGAGCCCTTGTCCTCCCCCAGGCCCTGGTACGACTTTGTGGGTGACAGCGACGTGGACCTCTTCCAGTTACTGGATCCCTAGGGAGTGTGTCCCCGCCAAGTCCTGCAGATGCGGCGGGGCCAGAGGGCACCCGGGTGTGCGCCCACGCGGGGGCGAGGAGCCCCGGTCAGTGCCTCTCGGGTGCCAGTGGCTCTTCTGCAGAGTCCGCGCACCTCTAAGCATCCATCCTGGGGAGGTGGACTGGGCTCTGCCCCCCCAACCCCCTTTGGTGGCCACTGCGCATGCGCGTGGCGGCGGCGGGCCAGAGCTGCTGAGTCCGCGGTCCAGGCGGAGCCCATTAGGGCGCACCTGACCTCGCTGAGGGTTCTCAGGCCTGGGACCGCAAGACCTGCTGCTGCTGCTGCGGGATCCACTGGAGAGCTGCTGCCCAGAACCTTCCCAAGGACCCAGCCCAGCCTCCGCGCTCCTCCTGGCGGCGTGCTCTGGCGCCCGGACCACTGGGCGCGCTTTCCCAGTGTGCGCACCTGGGACTCGCGGCTTCCTGGTGCTTTTCCCATCGCATTCCCTGCACTCGGAGAATTCGGCCCCTTCTCGCCGCATCATTGCACACCGGGAACACTCAGCACGTGTTGGGGCACTTGATTTTATTTTATTATTTCTTTGCTCATTTCTCTGCATTCAAGGGAATTGATGCTATTTCTCCACAATAAACTCCTACAAACATCGGTCCCATTGGTATTTTTTTATCAGTAGAATTCCTGGATGTTAAGGACTATTTCAGTGCTTCTCCTTGCCTGTTACATATCTGTTTGTCCTTTCCATTCGTGGCAAACGGGTGCCCTCAAACCTAATGAATTTATTAATAAAAGTTAAAAATGACCTTGACCACGTGTTTCATTTTCAAATGGACATAAAACCCTATAGAAGCCCTGTCCGCTGTCTCTGCGATCCCCACTGTAAACAGTCCTTGAATACATGTGGCAGTGATGGTGTGTGGTGTGAGGTAGGGCTTCAGCTTCGGGGTGGTGTGTGTATGTGTGTGTGTGTGTGTGGTGTGTGTGTGTGTGTGTGTGTGTCTCCTGGATTTTCAACCTCCCATGTAAGGAGAGGCCACTCATTTGTCCTAAGCCAAGTGGTCCAGGTAACCGCATGCCAAAAGTCTACAGGACGTACACTAGAAACAAGAGAAAGGAATTCAAACGTAGCACTACAGAAAGTCCTCAACATACAGGACAAGAGAGCAGGAAAATAAAAGAGGGACAGAGGATTCTCAAACAATCAGAAACCATCCAATCGCCAGCACGCATAACTGGCGATAATCTCTTTAAGTATAAATAGATGACAAGATCCAATTGAAAGACAAAGGAAGCCCGGCTGGGGTTGCTCAGTAGGTGAGAGGTCGTGTCGTGCCGGGATCGCTGAGGGCTCCATTCTGGGTCAAGGGATTCCTGGTCAAGGGCACATACCTGGTTGCACATACCAGGTTCTATCCCTGGTTCTGGTCCGGGTGCTTGTGGGAGGCAACCAATCCATCTTTCTCTCACATCATTGTTTCTCTCTCTCTCTCTCTCTCTCTCTCTCTCTCTCTTTCTCTCTCTCTCATCTAAAAATAACAAAATTTCTCTAAAACATTCTTAGAAAGTAAGAAGCCCACATTTGCTCAACTGCTTATATCCTACTCACGGTCTTTGGCTGAGGGACCTGGACAGATATCACCAAGTCTGTCTCAGAAACCAGTCCGCACTCCAAGGCATGAAAGGCTCGGTTCCCCATCTCCTCCCCCAACCCCAAGCCTGGCCCCTCCCCTCAGCTTTGCCCATCCAATTGGCGGCAGGTGATGCCGAAATTTATTTATTTATTTATTTATTTATTTATTCATTCATTCATTCATTTATTTATTTATTTATTTTTGGTGTGTTACACACCCTGTTTTTCTTTTAGACATCATGGAGAAGGGGGCCTCCAGTCACAATTCATAAACCAAGGAATTGGTTGGGTGATCCCTTGTGGACATCAGGGCCATCAACTTTCGTGCAGACCAACGTGCTCCCAGGAAGCTGAAATCATGTCCAGTTAGGGGAGACCCCGCCCTGACACGGGAAGAGGCAGTGTCGACGGCGAGCTGAATCTAGAAGGAGACCTCACCGTTTGGTTTCCTTTGGCATTCCATCACGCAGGCCATCGTCTTGCACATGGATTCTAAGAAAAGCCCCCTCGGGAACAGCACAGTACCGAGTCCTCTTGAGGGCAGGACCACGGCTGTCTGGCCACTGAGGTCTCCCAGGCCCTAGGACAGGCACAGGGTGCGGCAGCTGCTCCATCAAAGGACTAATCAATGATTGCGCCTCCCCGAGCGCCCCGGCAGCCCCCACCCCCACCCCAGCGCATCGCCGCCGCGCACAGACACACCTGCACAAAGGGCGGGGCCCGAGGGCGGGGCTGCCTAGAGCCCCGTAGGGTGGGACCGGTGGGTGGCGCGTGCCTACCTGGTATTTAAGATGGCACTGGCAGGGCTGGTGGCCAGAGCTTCAAGCGCAGAGGATCCAGGAGCATCCAGGATGCAAGAACCCGGCTTTCCCACCGGTGAGTCTGGGCCCACCGTGAGGGCCTGGGGACCCGAGGTGGGATCCTGGGGCTGGGACTGGAGGCTCCTGGGCTTCCAGACCAGGGCCACCTTCTCTGGGAGGCTTGGTGGGTTTGAGGGATGGCATGACACCGTCGGGGTGAGGGCCGGGGGAGGGGAAGCCCACCCGGGGCACCAGCCGGGGTGAGTTTGAGGGCCTCGCCGTGCCTGGCTGTGAGCCCCGCAAGGAGAACGCAGGAGCTGCTCCCGGGCCCGGTTCAGAGATGTGGACGCCCAGGCCTACAGAGGCCGGTGGCGGGGGCGAGCGGGTGCCCGGTCAGGGCCGCTGCGCCACATGTCATGCTCCCAGGCACCAGCCGCCACCTGCTCACAAGGGTGTGTTGTGGCCCAGGCCTGGTGGGCTGCGGACAGTCCTTGGAGCTCCTCTGACCTGGCTTCCCCCTTCTGCCAGGCTCCCGGCTGTCCCCAAGCGCCCCGAGGAAGAGCACGCGGCGGCGGCGCACGGTGTTCAGCGCACAGCAGCTGCGGGTCCTGGAGGAATTCTTTGAGGGGAAACCCTACGGCACCTATGAGGAACGCGAGACCCTGGCGGCCAGGCTGAACCTGCAGGGGTACCAAGTGCAGGTACGGCCCCCACGCCCACCCCAACCCGGGCAATCACCCCACTCGCTCCCACTGCCCGCTGCCCACCGGCCAAACCATGCCCTCTCCGGCCCCCCCCCCCCCCCCCGCCTCAACCACCGGCCCATAGTTGGGTCTGGGGGCGGAGGGAGAGGGGGAGGCCGGCCCTTCTTCCCGGAGCCTCCTCAGCCCTGGGCGCAGGCGGATGTGCCCAGCTTCTCCCCTCTGACACTTGCTCCCTGTCCCCTCTCTCCCCAGGTGTGGCTCAAGAACCGCAGGGCCAAAGACCGCAGGCTGCAGCGACTGCGCGGGCAGCAAGGCCAGGGAGCCCACGCTGCGCCCCAGGAACCGGCAGTCTGCGCCCCTCAGCCCGCGCCTGCGCCAGCGGGCCCTGCATCCCAGCAGGACCCTGTGCCCACTGCCAGCCCTGTGCTGCCCGCCACACCTGTGCGCCCTGAGGAGCCAGTGTTCCTGCCCGGCCCTGTACTCCTCGCCCGTCCTGTGCTCCCCGCCGGGCCTGTGTTCCCAGCCGGTCCTGTGCTCCCCTCCGGCCCTGTGTTCCCAGCCGGTCCTGTGCTCCCCTCCGGCCCTGTGTTCCCAGCCGGTCCTGTGCTCTCCCCCGGCCCTGTGCTACCCGCCGCCCCCCTGCGCCACGGGGGCCCAGGTTTCTGCAGCCTCCCTCCGCACATGCCCTTGCAAGTCTTCCCAGCAGCACATCCTAGTGCCTCCAGCTCCAGCCAGGCCTGCTGGGACCCCGCGCAAGGCGTCCAGGGCACTGTCCCCGCTGCACCTGCTCCTGCTCCTGCTCCTGCTCCTGCTCCTGCTCCTGCTCCTGCTATAACTACGGCTCCACCTCCAGCCCCAGCTCCAGCTCCAGCTCCAGCTCCAGCTCCAGCTTCAGCTCCAGCTCCAGCTCTAGATCCAACTCCAACTCCAACTCCAACTCCAACTCCAACTCCAGCTCCATCCGAGGCCACACTCTCGTCTCAGGGCCCCGACAACGCCGGGAATTTCTCTTCAGACCCTGATTTCACAGACCTGCTCTCAGCCTTTTGCTTCTTGGAGGAGCCCTTGTCCTCCCCCAGGCCCTGGTACGACTTTGTGGGTGACAGCGACGTGGACCTCTTCCAGTTACTGGATCCCTAGGGAGTGTGTCCCCGCCAAGTCCTGCAGATGCGGCGGGGCCAGAGGGCACCCGGGTGTGCGCCCACGCGGGGGCGAGGAGCCCCGGTCAGTGCCTCTCGGGTGCCAGTGGCTCTTCTGCAGAGTCCGCGCACCTCTAAGCATCCATCCTGGGGAGGTGGACTGGGCTCTGCCCCCCCAACACCCTTTGGTGGCCATCTGCGCAGGCGCGTGGCGGCGGCGGGCCAGAGCTGCTGAGTCCGCGGTCCAGGCGGAGCCCATTAGGGCGCACCTGACCTCGCTGAGGGTTCTCAGGCCTGGGACCGCAAGACCTGCTGCTGCTGCGGGATCCACTGGAGAGCTGCTGCCCAGAACCTTCCCAAGGACCCAGCCCAGCCTCCGCGCTCCTCCTGGCGGCGTGCTCTGGCGCCCCTACGACTGGGCGCGCTTTCCCAGTGTGCGCACCTGGGACTCGCGGCTTCCTGGTGCTTTTCCCATCGCATTCCCTGCACTCGGAGAATTCGGCCCCTTCTCGCCGCATCATTGGACACCGGGAACACTCAGCACGTGTTGGGGCACTTGATTTTATTTTATTATTTCTTTGCTCATTTCTCTGCATTCAAGGGAATTGATGCTATTTCTCCACAATAAACTCCTACAAACATCGGTCCCATTGGTATTTTTTTATCAGTAGAATTTCTGGATGTTAAGGACTATTTCAGTGCTTCTCCTTGCCTGTTACATATCTGTTTGTCCTTTCCATTCGTGGCAAACGGGTGCCCTCAAACCTAATGAATTTATTAATAAAAGTTAAAAATGACCTTGACCACGTGTTTCATTTTCAAATGGACATAAAACCCTATAGAAGCCCTGTCCGCTGTCTCTG
Organism: Myotis myotis; assembly: GCF_014108235.1. Taxonomy (NCBI): domain Eukaryota; kingdom Metazoa; phylum Chordata; class Mammalia; order Chiroptera; family Vespertilionidae; genus Myotis; species Myotis myotis. The sequence continues at coordinate 413,545 of NW_023416364.1, forward strand.
CGATCCCCACTGTAAACAGTCCTTGAATACATGTGGCAGTGATGGTGTGTGGTGTGAGGTAGGGCTTCAGCTTCGGGGTGGTGTGTGTATGTGTGTGTGTGTGTGTGTGGTGTGTGTGTGTGTGTGTCTCCTGGATTTTCAACCTCCCATGTAAGGAGAGGCCACTCATTTGTCCTAAGCCAAGTGGTCCAGGTAACCGCACGCCAAAAGTCTACAGGACGTACACTAGAAACAAGAGAAAGGAATTCAAACGTAGCACTACAGA